>NC_136486.1:36214065-36404065 GCF_053919585.1 Euprymna scolopes | reverse complement strand
TCCTCCGTGTGAAATTTCTAAAATCGGCCCAGACATTTTCAAGTCTATAAAGAACGAACACGCACACACATTTTCTTTTTATAATAGCAGATAGATATTCCGATATATATTACAAAAAAAAAACGCTACTAAAAAGTTTGTGTCACGTTTGTTAACTACGCGTATTTGTAAATAAACGGCCGCACCCACAATGAAAAGTTTGTATAAATGCAGAACACAATGAATATTTCTATACTTTGTATATACATATTCATTAGATATCATTATATAACAAAATATTATACACAGCACTAGACGATACACGAGCCTATTGATATGTAAGAACTACACACGCATATATACAAGACATCCGCATTATGCCACGCTATATATATATATATATATATATATATATATATATATATATATATATATATATATATATATATTTATAGCGTGTGAGAATGTGATGAAAAGAAATCAAATAGTGCCTGATCGCGAATGTGAGAGCTATAATGCAAATATTTATTAAAAAACTATACATACATACTTCAAAGACGAACCAGCATTTTCATTAAAGCCTAATCTAAAACAGGGACTTTAGAGCAAATACACCGCCCGTTAATCGGTGTTTATTTTTCTGTTTATTCTTCCGTTTTGTTTTCCTCCTTTCACTGACGCTGATGAGTTCTATTGGGTTCTTATCAGGCACAGATGGCTTTTTCAATACAATGAAATCGCTGGATCGTCTTTGGAACTGAGCATAAGCATGTAAGGCCACTTGAGTACATTAAAAATATTTTTAAAATGTTATTTTTCGACTCCGTAATAAATTCATCAGTTTAAATTTGTAACCTTATCACATGCCTGACAACGACTTCTGCGAATTGAAAATGTTTGCAAATATGACGTGTTTCTATTAAAATTGGAGCACAGATCGCCGACCTACTAACTCGAAAAAATTATCAGAAAAAGAGAAGAAAATTTCACTTCTGTTTAATGAGCAATGTATAAAGAAATTTATTGCTCCCAATATATGTATTTATATAAATTCACAGACATTGATGTTTTTTGTTTGTGCGATAGAGACAAGATATACATAGCTACCACAAAGCATTCCCTTAACTGCTCTGAGTTAGTTGTTTCCTTTGTCGTCTTCTATAATATAAATCGCAATTGTCTGTTTAAATGGATGTATGTATGTTAATATGTCTCCGTAAAAATTTCCACAGAGGCGACGGATCCTCACCAAATCAATATCATTTTGAAGTCGACCCTTCGGATGAAAAATATCGAAAATTTGGCCAAAAACATTAATTCCTTCACCCCCAACTGTGCACTTTTCTTCAGTGAGGGGTCGTTTTTTTCGCCGATATTTTCGAAAGTCATTCCCTTTTTTCGTTTGTCTAGTCTTAATTTAAATTCTACATTGCATTCTAGAGAAAATACTGTTTCTTTTATATTTAACGAAAAAAAAAATAACATTAAGAAATTTACATGCCGGGTTTAAACCACGTAATACAAAAAAAAAAAAAAAAGAACACATGTAAATTTTCAAGTCTTATAAAATTCTTAGCAGTTAATGAAAAAAAAATTAAAAATTTACGTGCGGAATTGCACTTACAGACCACGTCATACAAAAAAAAAAAAAACACGCTATCAACTTACCTAAAGTAAAATTTTCACGGACCATTTTCTATCATTGTTGCTAAGTGACGACATGGAAAAAGTAATTTACTGATGATAAATAAATTAAATAACGGTCTCGATTACTGGTAATTATCGGTTTAATTTTGAGACAAAACTTAACTAAGAACATTCCTAGACTAAAGTTCTGTGAATTTTAAAGAAAATCTGTTCAGCCGTTTTGAAGTCTATAAGGAACGAACTAACACCCAAAGACAAATTCGCATTCATATCATTATATATATATATATATATATATATATATATATATATATATATATATACATATATATATACATATATATATATAAGCCTGACGAATTCTCACGAGAATGAAACGCGAAATATTTTGTGTAGCTTAATTGCCATATATATTTTCATTCAGTGCTCTCTCCTCGGTCTTTCCATCCTCTTTGAACCTTCTCCCCTCTTCGGTATCACTTTTCTATTGGGGGGGACGGTGATGAGACAATGGGGGGGATGCATGATGGTGGTGTAGAACTTGTAGATATGTAGCTTCGGCGTTCTTCATTCCCTGTTACGCTTCTTTGTTATATTGTCTTGTGTTATTCCCCACATTCTAGGGGTTCCCTTAATATTTCAGTCGTTTTCATTATCGTTAGGCGCTGTATTGTTGCAGTTATTCCTCTGATTCCAATTTCTGCCATTCTTTTTTCGAAGTTTTTCTGAATTGTTCCTAATGCTCCTACTATTATCGGTACTATTTTGATTTTCTTCATCATCCAAATCTCTTTTAACTCTCTGGCTTACTCTGTGTATTTGCTTCGTTTCTTCTTTTCTTTCATACTCACCCTGTGGTCAGCTGGGACAGCAAAGTCTACGATTTGACAGGATTTTTCTTTCTTGTTAATTATTACGACATCTGGTCTTCTTCTTCTTCTTCTTCTTCTTCTTCTTCTTATTATTATTATTATTATTATTATTATTATTATTGGCTCACAAGGAGCTTTCATACAGGCCCTGAAAGATTACTCCATGAAAAACAACTTGTACTTTTCCCTGGAAACTGAGTGACAAATCTCCTCAGATTTCTAGTCCTCGCAACCTCTTTCAATATGAATTTGCGTTATCGCAACAGCCGCTTATCATTAGTTACTGCTGGCAGCGACCATTGTTCTTTACTGGAATTTGAGTGGCAATATGCCTCCCCTAGGTCCCAGTTCTCTTCGCACTTGCCCATCGGAGGTCTGGTCAGTGTTCACTTTTCGGTCTTTCCATCCTCCTTTACCCTTCTCGACTATTTGGTATCATTCCCTTTTGGGGGGTGGATGGCGGTGATGGTGCAATAGTGGTGGATGTGGGAAAGGATAAAGAACTTATAGATATGCAGCATTAGTATTCTTGGTTCCATGTAACGCTTCTTCATGTTTTGCCTCTACTGCAGTTTGTTTGGCCCGCGCTCGTTGCTCTTGTGTGTTAGTTTACACATGTAAGGGGTTTTCTTGATATTTCAGCTGTTTTCATGATTGTTGTTCGTTGTATCTTTCCGGTCATTCCTTGGATTCCAATTATTCCCATTGTTTTTTCAAAGTGTTTCGGAATTATTTCTAGTGCTCTTACTATTATAGATATTATCCTGATTTTCTTCATCATTATCCCTTTCAGCTCTCTGGCTAGCTCTGTGTATTAGCTTCGTTTTCCATTTTCTTATTCATCCTGTGTTCAGCTGGAGCAGCAAAGTCTACGATTCGACCGAACTTTTCTTTCTTGTTAATTATTACAACATCCGGTCTTCTTGCTTTGATGTGTTTATCTGTTTGTATTTTCATGCCCCATAGGATTTTGTGATTCTCATTTTCAACTACTGTTGCTGGCTTATGCTGGTATCATTTTTTCTGCGTTAGCGATGCAGTTATGAGATTTCTTTCATTTCTGTTGCTTTTATGGCGCCTGCTTCTAGAACTCCCAAGGCGTTTTGCTCCCCTAATCCTCTCATCTCCGTTTGGTGTGCTAGTTACAGGCCTGTTGTCGTCGCAAATTTTTTCCTTTCTTATAACTAGTTGTGCGCACTTTTTCAAACCAAACTCCATGTAGATAGCCTGGTTGAAGGTTCTGGTATTGTTTATTAGTGTCTTTAGTTCCGTTTCGGTCCTCGCAAAAAGTTTCACATCATCCATATACATCAGGTGGTTCATTCTTTTCTCTGTATTAGAAATCTTGTATTCGGTTTGGTACTTCCTCATTATATTGGCTATGATGAACAGTAATGGTGATAGTGATCTCTTGGAAGATGCCTCTTTGTATGTTAATTTCTGCTATGTGTTGTCAATCAACTGTAAATCCCAGTCTCCATGTTTTCATTGTCTTTTGAACCATGTTCATGATTTTGCTTAGTATTTTATACATTTTTAAGCATTCATGCGTGGAGGATCTTGTCATACGTTATTTTGTAGGCGATCCATGCCATGGCTAAATTCTTTCTCCTTTTTACCTTCTTCATGATCTTTTGCATTTTCCAGATATTGGGTAAGCACGTGATAGGGTTATCGTTGCTGGGGGCAGTTCCTTTATCTCTATCCTTCTGTATCGCCTTTTGTAATCCAATTTTGCACGTTTGTTTCCTGCATACATCTTCTCAGGTTTTTCGTGCAATGTTGTGATTTTTTTTTGAACCAGTATACATGTATCGTGTCGTGCCCTGGTACTCTCCAGCTTGCCAATTTTCCTATGGTTTTCATTAGGGTTTCCTTGCTTATTTCATTCACTGTTTCATTCTTCGATTTATTGTAACTCTTCTTTCATGTCTTTCAGCTATTCGTCACTTCTGTTGTGATTCTGTCCTTTTCCCCATATTTTACTCCAGTAAAGTTTTGTTTCTCTCGGGTTTAGTCGTTCTGTTTTTGTTTTTCCTCCGTTCACAGTTTGGTAGAATTGGCTGCCATTGCTTTCAAATATCCCGCTTTGCTTGCACTGTTCAGTTTTGTATCTATATTGTCTCAATAACCCTTCTTTTGCTTCTAATCTTTGGTTCAGTTCTTCATGTTTCTTGTTTAAGCTCCTCCTGCTAGTCACATATCCAATTTTCTATCTTCTCCGCTTTCTTTCTATCTTTTTTGTTTGTAGATTTGTATTTCTAGCTTCATTTTTCATCCAAGTTTTGTAGATCCATCTTTCCCCAGCTGTTTTTCTTATTTGATCTTCATGCATACATCTTTGCGCTTGCGTAAATTAAATTGTTTGAATCTGTGATTGTATCTGTTATGATGTGTGGCAGGAGCTTGTTATTCTTTTCTGTTTCTTTTCTTAATTTCTCTTGCTTTTGGTTTCTTAAAAATGGGAGCTTTATTTTTTCCTCGGTCATGAACTGTATTATTTATTTCTATTTCATCTACTTCATCCTCTTTAACTCTGAGACATTGTTCTCGATTTCCACGTCTGTCTTTGTATGCCTTTCGCATGTGGTGGTTTTACTTGTGCGGTTTCCACGCGTGCGGTTCCAGTGGGGGATGCTTCATGCTCAATGTTATCATTTACTTTTCGCTGTAGTTTTGTTAGTTTTAGTTTTGAGAGCCAGCTTCTCTTGAGTATCAATCTAGCTTGGTCAGCAATTCTTTGTCCCGCCGTATGGTAGTCACTGGACAAGTCCCTTTCATTCGTTCTCGATAACCCCCATATTTATATATATATATATATATTTTTTTTTTTTTACACAGTGATCACCACTTATCAAGGCCCGGAAGCCACTCAGGGATAAGGGTTATTGTAAGTACATCACGTTAGTGAGGAGATTTTATGAAGTGTTTAATTAGGGGGGCGGTTCATTAGGAATTTGTTAACATTAGACTTGAAGACATCCAAGTTGTAGTCCGGAGGGAAGCAGGCAGGTAGGGTAGTTTCTACAATAGCATTCATTACGAGTCTATTCGCTTTCGTTGTCTATTTCTTCCTTCGCGTTTTTCTTGTTTGATAGTTATCTTTGCTGTGCTGAATTTGGTAGGTATTATTTTGGTCCCTGAAATTAGAGGTTATACTTACCTCTTCAGTGTCCGTGTTATTTTCGTGCCTAAAATTAAAGAGTCCCCCATCATTCGCAGGATGATGTCCGGGTTCCTCATGCTGACTACCAAGGGAGCATTTGCCGATCATGACATCCAGATCTTGCTTCTGGGTCCCACAGTTTGGGTTATTTGTATTGAACATTGTTGTGGTGTTTGTGGTAACACCAAGCTCAGAATTATTTTTACTTGCGATTCTGTCACATGGATAGTGTTACCTGTCACGTGGATAGTGTTACCTGTCACGTGGATATTGTTACCTGTCACGTGGATAGTGTTACCTGCCACGTGGATAGTGTTACCTGCCACGTGGATAGTGTTACCTGTCACGTGGATAGTGTTACCTGTCACATGGATATTGTTACCTGTCACGTGGATAGTGTTACCTGTCACGTGGATTGTGTTACCTGTCACGTGGATAGTGTTACCTGTCACATGGATAGTGTTACCTGTCACGTGGATAGTGTTACTTGTCACGTGGATATTGTTACCTGTCACGTGGATATTGTAACCTGTCACATGGATAGTGTTACCTGTCACGTGGATAGTGTTACCTGTCACATGGATAGTGTTACCTGTAACGTGGATAGTGTTAGCTGTCACATGGATAGTGTTATCTGTCACATGGATAGTGTTAGCTGTCACATGGATAGTGTTACCTGTCACATGAATAGTGTTACCTGTCACATGGATAGTGTTACCTGTCACATGGATAGTGTTACCTGTCACGTGGATATTGTTACCTGTCACGTGGATATTGTTACTTGTCACGTGGATATTGTTACCTGTCACGTGGATATTGTAACCTGTCACATGGATAGTGTTACCTGTCACGTGGATAGTGTTACCTGTCACATGGATAGTGTTACCTGTAACGTGGATAGTGTTAGCTGTCACATGGATAGTGTTAGCTGTCACATGGATAGTGTTAGCTGTCACATGGATAGTGTTACCTGTCACATGAATAGTGTTACCTGTCACATGGATAGTGTTACCTGTCACATGGATAGTGTATCCTGTCACGTGGATATTGTTACCTGTCACGTGGATAGTGTTACCTGTCACATGGATATTGTTACCTGTCACATGGATAGTGTTACCTGTCAACTGGATAGTGTTACCTGTCACATGGATAGTGTTACCTGTAACGTGGATAGTGTTATCTGTCACATGGATAGTGTTACCTATCACATGGATAGTGTTACCTGTCACATGGATAGTGTTACCTGTCACGTGGATAGTGTTACCTGTCACATGGATAGTGTTACCTGTCACGTGGATAGTGTTACCTGTCACATGGATAGTGTTACCTGTCACGTGGATAGTGTTACCTGTCACGTGGATATTGTTACCTGTCACATGGATATTGTTACCTGTCACATGGATAGTGTTACCTGTCACGTGGATTGTGTTAGCTGTCACATGGATAGTGTTACCTGTAACGTGGATAGTGTTAGCTGTCACATGGATAGTGTTACCTATTACATGGATAGTGTTACCTGTCACATGGATAGTGTAACCTGCCACGTGGATAGTGTTACCTGTCACATGAATAGTGTTACCTGTCACATGGATAGTGTTACCTGTCACATGGATAGTGTTACCTGTCACGTGGGTGAGAGGCATTGTGCACTATCACAAGCACATAAAGAACATGAAGAGACGGCACAAAGACGAGAAGGAAAAAAAGAATATTGTACTTAGTATAAGTCGTAATCTATACTTTACGTGAAGGCATTTGAAGATAGTGTACGTAGTCGCTGGTAGTGAAGAGCATGGGTGTCTTTAATCTTTATTTTATTTTTTATATTTATTTATTTATTCTTTCTTTTTCACACACAGGAATATAATAAAGAAGCAGTTATAGTACCTAAATGGTAGAATTGTAGCGATAAAATAACTAAAATATTGGTAGTTAAGAAGTTATGTTCTCATACATAGTTAAGGTATAGAGCTTAGTGTTTACACCAAAGATAGAAAAAATGAATTAATTTCCTAAAATAGATAAATGAATATAAACTTATTTCTTATCTGGCTATTGCGCTTAATTACGACAAAAAATAAACAACAACAAAAAAAAAAAACAAGAAAAAAATAAAGGAACATCTCGTATGCGTGCTTACGGTCCAGGCGTAGCCCATTGCTAGAACCTCTTTGTAATCTTTTATTACAGGCGGTCATCCATCCTTACCGCATCAAATTGCGATAGTCAAGCAGTCGCTGGGGCGAGCACAGAAAGTCTGCTCTTAGTAGTGACTTTTTGGGAAGGGAGACTTTCCATCCACGTTATCGTTTGGGGTGCGAGATTTGAGTTCTTTTCATAGTTTTCATTTACACCTAGATACATGACCGAAAACCGTTCTAGTTAGCCTTCTAGGGGCAGATAATCTATGAGCTTTTGTTTTCCTTTTTTTGTTGGGGAATTTTAAATAAACTTGTTACTTAAGTTAGGCCAAAGAAAAACACATTAATTTATACTGCCGGAAATAAATAACTTATTTCTTACTTGGTTATTGCGCTTAATTATAGAAAACAAGAAGAAGAAAAAAAAAAAGGAACATCCCGTATGCATGATTACGGTCCAGGTCCATTCCATTACTAGGCGGTCATCAATCCCTACCGCATATAAACTAGGGAGAGCTAGAAATCTGCTCTTGGTAGTCGCTGGTGCACAATATATATCAGAGACTTGGATTAGTAACTGCCCCTTTTGTGGGAGTGGCTTTCCATATTATTATTATTATTATTATTATTATTATTATTATTATTATTATTATTATTTACTCACTAGAAGTACTCAAACAGTGCACCATCAAAGATTTCTTTTTGAGGACAACTTGTGGCGTTCTCTGAAGTGACAACAAGTCTCTCCAGGTTTCCAGTTCTCTTCACCTATTTCGATAGGTTTTGCAGATGAATGTGCGTTATCATAACGGCCGCTTGTTTTCACTGGAATTAGGGTGGCAGTAAACTCTTCAAGGTCTCAGTCTTCTTATCGCTTATCGGTCGGAGTTTGGTTAGTGCTTTCTCTACTCGATCGTCCCATCTTCCTTGGTCCTCCTCATTTATTTGGCGTCAATCCAATTTATGGTGACATACACACAACAAAAAATAGGGATAGAGGTAAAGAGAGTAAACTTACAAGTTTACAGTTTCATTTTTTTCTTTGTTCCATGTAGTGTTTATTTGGGTTTTATATCTGTAGTAGGTTCTGTATTTATGGCTAGTACCTGTCGTTCTTAGTGCGTGAAAAAAAGAAAGGTGACACTTCATGACGGCATTTCTTTTCGATGTCGTTCAATTCGTAAAACACCCATTTATCAAGTATTTGTCCTTTAAATCTCTCTCAAGTGGTTGGAAATCGCCGTATACGTAACGCTTAATTCAGAAGCAACTTCTTGGACAGTTCTGCGTAGATTAGTTTGTCTCCGCATTCAAACGTTTTCCTTAGTATTAGGTTGACAAGACAGTTCTTGCGGAAATGTTAATTTGGATTTCAAATGATGGATTTTCAAATAAGTGTTCGTTATAACACCTTTACCTCATGTATCATCTTCCAGAGCGTTTTTTTATTTATCTATTTTATCTATTTAATCGTTTAAATTACAATCTTTTTATAACAATTATGTCTTCTTTTCGAAACGTAAAATTCAAGATAGAAAATAAGTAAATTCCCACAGTTTTCTTATTTCAATTCAAGCTAGGCTGAAAACTGCTGAAACAGCTCGAGATATCATCGAAGCGTTTTAGCTCAGGAACGACTACTGAACGCAGAGCACAATGGTGTTTTAAAAAATTTTATGGCGATAACGAGAGTCTTGAAGATGATAAGCGTAATTGTCGGCCACCGGGTGTTAATAACGATCAATTAAGAATCGTAGTCGAAACCAATCTACGCAGAACTGTCCAATAAGTTGCTCCTGAATTAAGCGTTACGTATACGACGATTTCCAACCACTTGAGAGAGATTTAAAGGACAAATAGTTGATAAATGGGTGTTTTACGAATTGAACGACCTCGAAAAGAAATGCCGTAATGAAGTGACACCTTTCTTTTTATTACGCAACAAGAACGACAGGTTGTGACTTTCTATGAAAAGTAGGTTCTTTACGACAATGTCCAGCTCACTGGTTAGATAACAACGAAATTCTACGACACTTCCCAAAGCCAGATTTGAACCCAAAAAGATCATGCTGGCTGTTTGGTGATCTGAGACCGGTCTCGTCTATCGCTTTTTTTTTTAATGTAGGCGAAATTATTACAGCCAAGAAGTACCGCCAACAAATGGATGAAATGCATCAGAAACTTCGACAATAGCACCCAGTATTAGCCAACAGAAAAGGCCCAATTCTCCTCGACGACAACGTCCGACCGCACATTCTTAAACCGAACCTCCAGAAGTTGACTGAATGTGGCTACGGAAATCTGCATCACCCGCCATACTCTCCAGGCCTTTCACTTACCGACTACCACTTTTTCAATCATCTTAACATTTTTTCTGCTTGAGAAATACTTAAAAACCGAAGCGATATCAAAACGCCTTCAGCGACTTCATCTTCACCAGAACACAATTTTTTTTTTTACTTTACTGGCATAAATACACTCGTTTTCTGTTCGCAAAGGTGTGTTTAATCTGATGATGCTCATTTCAGTCAATATTATTTTGTTCGAGCAGTGATATATTCATTTGAATTTAAAATGTTAAAAACGCAAGAACTTTCCTGCAACCTGATATAAGATCTAAAATATACAACATATAAGAAAGCATACTTAAACAAAACCAAGTCAAATCTTATATTGTAATACGCCAAAAAATAGCGTCTCGCTTCTCTTATAAACAAAACAATTCAATAAAACCTCTGTCTGGTAAAAGTATACCTATCTTTATATATATATATATATATATATATATATATATATATATATATATATATACAGGGTGTCTCAGAAGTTGCACACCATATACTGATCTTCGTGGAGTGGCTACTCCGCTCACCAGATCTGTCCCTCTTGACATTTTTGTCTTCGGGAACATCTCAAATGTGTACTAGAATTGTCCATCTGTTGAGCTAATGAACAAGAAAATAGATATTATATTTATTTTTATAAAAACCTAGATGATGTGCGACTTTTGGGACATCCTGTATATATATACATATATATATATATATATATATATATATATATATATATATATATATGAACTGCGTCAATCGCTTCACTGCAGATTAGTAAAATATCAATATTTCACTAAATATCCGTCACAACAAAATGAAAATTATATCATCAAACGACTTTTTTAAGGTTAATTATTTCCAAAAATGTTTTTCAAATTCATGCGATATTCCCCAAATTATCACATTTTATTCTTTATCGTGGAATTTCCACTGTCCATCGCTTATTGCAAGTCTCATAAAATGTTGTTTTAGGGCAAAACTGCAATGTCTTATGCAACTTTTAGTTTTATTATATTTTTCCGTCAAAGAACAATGAGAAAAAGCACATCCTAGATGCTAAGCCTCAAATAAATGAATTATTTATCGACATATCCACCATTTTTTTAAATAACTTAAAACAAACTTTGTTCTCCGGGGAAGTACATTGTTTGATCTCAAAAAGGAGTTATGGCTCTAGAAACAACTATGTTCTCCACAAGCCACCATTTGAAGTAAATTGCTCTCCTCCCTTATAAACTCCTCTTTTTAATATTGACCAGAGATGTTCAATGGTGTCAAGGTCTGGAGAACACGGTGGTCAGGTCATGAGAGTTTATCCATGCAGCCCATAAATTCAAGGAAGGCTGCAGTCGCCCTAGCGGAATGGAGGGGTGCATTGTTATGCATAAAATCATCTGAAAGCGACGTGACAATGGTAGGTCATCTAGCCATGGTGACAAATGTTTATCCAAAAAGGCTGCGTACGTATTGCTGGTAAGTTTTACACCTTCTGAGACTCGGAATCGTCCAACCAACTTATCCCTAATGATTCCTGTCCAAAACATGATGACTCCACCTCTTCGTTGGCGATGAACTCTCTAAGGGGTTGTAGTTCCGTTCGAGTTCAAAACTTTGGCCCATCTATCCGGATCCATCCAGAGTAGCACGGGTCTCATCTATAAATACGACACGTTGGAAATCCATTTTTATGTAATTCTGTGCCCAAACCTTTCGTTTTTTTCCTATGTTGTTTCCTAAATGAAGGCCTTGGAATAGTTTTGATGTTCCTTGCCATCTCATCCAACACATTACATCGGGCCTGCCTGGATCTTGCAGCGATTCCAGCTCTTGCAAAAATGGGACCACTGATGTTGTTTGGGTTTCGGTTGACTCCCCAACGCATTTTCCGAGTTCTTGGATCCCTTTCCAGCTCCATAGCAAAATCTTTGATGAACAGTCCTTCTGCAAGTCTAGGAACAATCCTTTTCTTTTCGATAACCATTAATCGCTCATTCTTTGGCATTTTAAAAGACCTGCAATAAAGCGATGGAAATTATAAATTACTTGATAATAAATAAAATATCATAACTTCGTAAATATCACACGGATTTGAATAAAATTTTGGCAAATAACTAACCTTGAAATGGATATTTTCATTTTTGTGTGGCGTATATCTAGTGAAATATTGATATTTTACTAATCTGCAATAATACGATTGACACAGTTTATATATATATATATATATATATATATATATATATATCACAAATAGCATGAAAAACAAACTTATTATGAGATAAAACGGCAAAGGGAAGATAAAAAAAACAAAGACTAAATCTAAACATTTCGGTTAACTGTTATTAAGGATTTATAAAGTAGACAGAATTAACAGAATTCAACGTTTTGCCCAACCGTTACGAAGGTTATATCTAAGAATTCGTCTTTTCTTCCTTAAAATTTCACTCTTAGTATAGCCCTTGTAATGGTTTCCGACCTTCTCTTTTGCATTTAATAACAGACACTCACATATATATATAGCATGTATATATTCATATATATATATATATATATATATATATATATGTATATATATACATCTATATAGATCTATCTATCTATCCATCTCTCTCTCTCTCTCTCTCTCTCTATATATATATATATATATATATATATATATATACACGTGTGTGTGTGACTTTCGTACACAGAATGACACGTGTGAAATCAGACACTCGAATGGAGACATATACGATATACCGTATACACCCATATATACGATATACCGTATACATACATATATTTATATATTTATGCATATAAATATTCACGTATATATGTATATGTATGTATATATTTAAATATTTTCTGTATATATATATATATATGTGTGTGTGTGTGTGTGTGTGTGTGTGTGTGTGTGTGTGTGTGTGTGTGTGTGTGGTATCTTATGACACGTTGTCCTTCATAAGATCGCAAAAACAGATCCTAAACTCTCATAAATAAAGAGTTAGATGATGTAAAGAAAATTCAATTGGCTATAGATTTCAACACTTCTGTCACTGTCTCATTTGGGTCATCCGTTGGCCAACTCGTGTCGTTCACACAGCTATCTCATCACACCCGATGGAAACCCGACCTTTTCTTTAGGGAAGGGAAGACGGCCATCTGTGCTGGATTGAATGACATATTCACAAAACCACAATGGCCATTGAAATTAGGCTACAAATGTAAAAAAATAGCTTTATTGTAGTCCATCGGTTATTAAATATCCTACCTATTTTATTCTATGTTAGTCTAATTTAGTCCTTGGTTATTATTCAAGATGTCCAATGATGATTGCTAATTAACTTTAAAGATGTTAACCATAATAAAACATTGAAGTTGTAGGTTAGAAACTACAGGAATAGGAAGATGTATAATAACAAGGTGTCAGAACCACGAATTGATGAAGATCACAAAGACAAAAAGACTGGCATCAGGGAATAAAATATTTTGTCAATTCCTTAGCTTTCGTCGATGGGACAGAGGCTGAAGCTTAGATGATAATATACATTTGCGAATTACTTAGGACTTCTATCCAGTTATGGCTGACGGAACAAGAGCACGCTACCCCATGAAGTAAATAAAGGGTTCCGCTCGAAATTCCGTCCAAATTCCCGTGTTCGACAAAAACATTCCCGAGTTCGACAAGATACACCTAAAGACTGTCGGAGGTTATATCGACCGAAACGTTGTGAAAATAACACTCAAGATGAGAACAGTAGTCCGATGAATACGTAAACAAACATCTTGTTCATTTTTCTTAGACATGTTTGAAATTAGTAACTTCTTACGCCCAAGCGGCGATATGCCTTGCTTTTTTTTTTACAAGGTAGTCACCACTTATCAAGGCGCGGAAGCCACTCGCGGACAAGGGGTATTTTGTGCACAATACGTTAGTGTTTGAGATTTGATAAAGTGTCTTACTTCAGTAGGCGGTTCATCAGGAATTTGTTCACATTGGACTTGAAGATATCCAGGTTGTAGTACAGTGGGAAACAGGCAAACGGAACAGAATTCCAAAGGCGTGCACCTCTAAGAAAGAAGCTTTGTTCATGGAATCTGCGTTTTGATTTTGGCACAGATAAGGAGTGGGGAAATGTTTTGACAGTGGTTTCA
Source organism: Euprymna scolopes (assembly GCF_053919585.1). Classification (NCBI taxonomy): domain Eukaryota; kingdom Metazoa; phylum Mollusca; class Cephalopoda; order Sepiida; family Sepiolidae; genus Euprymna; species Euprymna scolopes. The sequence continues at coordinate 36,389,790 of NC_136486.1, read as the reverse complement.
GCTAGGCGGGTGTTTTTCGTGAAAGATTAGCGAGGGGGGACCAGAGATGGGAGTGCAGACGAGCACCTGCCCTGGTAGTAAAGATAAAACAAAGACAGGCTCGCAACGTCTCTTCTGTGGGAGAGAGGTTGCAGGGAAGAGAAAAGGGCATCCCCCACTAGGCCACGAAACCTATTTTGTACTCTGTCAAGGCAGGATAGACTGTTTTTAGCAGCTCCTGCCCAGATGTGGCAGCAGTACAACATCCTTGGACGTACTTGGCTTTTATACAGATAGAGAATTTCATCAGGGGTGAGATATCTTCTGGAGCAGTAGAATGATCCTACCATTTTCCCAGCGATCTTGGCAACTGACTTGATGTACGTATTCCATTTCAGGTTAGGGGTAAAGGTCAAGCCCAGAAGCTTATCAAAACATGGAGCTTCCCCTAGACGAGAGCCACCTATATCAATTTATGCCAGATGGGGATTAGAGCGTTGATGATGTAAAGATAGGATCTTGGTTTTAGATGCATTAAAAGTAACCAGTCACCTCCTCCCCCACTGAACCACGCGCTCAAGATCAGAGAAGAGAGAATCTGAGAGAACTTTGTCATTTACGACCTTTGATGTGTTGCCGTAGATGGTCGTGTCATCAGCATAGATGTCAACGAATTATTTAAGTATGTGTTTTGGAAGATCATTGATGTATATCAGGAAGAGAGTTGGGCCTAGGATGGACCCCTGAGGGACTCAAGTATTAATATTGATGGCCTCTGATTTCTGCCCATCAACCACTACTCTTATGAGCCTATCGGAGAGAAATGATTTTATGACCGAGAAAACATTTCCAGTTATACTGTAGCTGTAAATCTTGTGAAGTAGACCCTTATGCCATACCTTATCGAAGGCCTTGATATGTCAAGAGCAATTGCCCTAGAGAGGAAGCCTTTGTCAAGAGATTCGCTAATCCTATGAGATATAACAGTTAGCACATCTGCTGTAGATCTGGCAGAACGGAAACCATATTGCATGCCACTAAAAAGGTTATTTCTGCTGAGGTGGTTGACTACTTCTCTATTTAATATGGATTAGCTTACTCATGATAAACAGGAAACTTATTGGTCTGTACTGAGAGGGAGAGGACTTATCACCTGAGTTCTTAAATACAGAGCATACTGATGAAGTTTTCCAGGGTGTTGGGAAGCACTTCTCTTTAAGGCAACGCTTAAAGAGTTTTGTAAGTATGGGGGCAAATTCTAGTTGCAGCTTTTTCAGCACGATGATTGGAATGCCGTCAGGACCAGTTGCTTTACTGGAATCAAGGTTCTTGATTAGCTTGGCGATATCACGCACAGATATTTGTATGTATAGCATGTTGTCCGTTATAGGAGGGAATACAGGGAGTTGATGGCCTTGGTCGCATAGGGTAGAATTAGCTGCAAAGTTCTTGGAAAATAGCTTGACCTTGTCTGATGCTGACGAGACGATCGCAGGTCCATAGATGATGGTTGGGATTTTTTATTACTCTTTTACAGTGGTTGCTGGCCGTCCTGAAATCAGCTCTAGTCTCAGTGAATCTATTATGTTGTTAGCTATGGAAAAAGTGATTTCTGTGCGCGATGGCAGCAGCATATGCCGGAAAGAACCATGGCTGGCTGGTAGGTTTTTGTTGGAATTTTTTGGATGGTATGAATCGGTCTATACCTACAATTAGCCATTCGGTCAGGTCTGGTACTATGGAGGACACATCTTTTTTAAACATGGAACGCAGTAGTAGATCGGATATAAGTGTACGGAAGCTATCCCAGTCAGCAGTAGAGTATCGATATACAGTACGGTGGTGAGGTACATCTCCAGACTTATTGCATTTCGTTTTTATCTTAACTGGTACAACCGCGTGGTCGGAAGATCCCAGAGGAGACAGAACGGAACTTGAACATGGCTCAGGGGAAGTTGTTAGAAAAAGGTCTAGAAGGCTAGCATACTGACCGGAAGTATCGGGCACTCGGGTGGGTTCGTGGACAATCTGAGTGAGGTCATAGGCAATGGCAAAATCATGACAGAACCTCCCCTCATCATCTGTCTTGTTAGAGTGGGTCAGCCATTCCACATTGTGGACATTGAAGTCACCGCAAATGTGAATGTTAGCTGGATGGTGAGCAGACAGGATGTGGTCAATATTTTCAGATATACTCTTAAGGATAGTAACTCCGCTGTTGTGGGGGCGATGGAGAGCGAATATAAATACAGTGGTGTAAGCAAGTGCAACCCGGAAGCACATATAAGATAAATTAGGGTATTCTCTGGATATATCCCTACCACACGGAAAGCCATCTTTAATGTAGGCACATATTCCATGTCCATGGCGATCTTGGGGGTCAGATTTAGATGTTAAGTTAGAGTATCCTTTGATTATGAATTCGTCAAGGGAAGCGGTCGGCCTAATGCCAGCTTCATTTGGGAATAATATGTCTGGTTTCGTCTCCTGTAATTGGGTTTCAACCTCTGGAATGTTCGGACGAGGAACCCTGATGTTGGAACAGGAGACATGGTAGTAGGGGTCTACGTTGGAGGATGGGGTTCTAGGTTTACACGTGTTATTTTTTTGGAGGTATTTCATGTTGAGGATTGGGATTTGTGGAACAGATCGACAGACATGGTTAGAGCAGGACAGAGAGGGAAGGTAAGAGAGAAAAGGAGAGGAAGATTTTAGTAGTCATGATAAGGTAAAGCCGTAACAATAACCACTAGTACGGAATCGAAAAGCCCTACTCGAAATTACTGCATGGTCCAGTCCATTCACCAAATGGCAATACAGCAGCCCCAGTATTTTGTACCTACTGATAGGACGGCCTCGTTAGTGGTCTAGCCAAGGTTCGGGTCCCTGACTATCAGGCGGATAACGTCAGCCCAGATGGAACGTTTACGTCCAGCACCTTTACTAGTGACATGGCCACTAAGAGAGACATAGGAACAGAAAATTTCCGACATCTCAGGCTACTGTTCACGAAGTACGGTCGTCCTGGAGAGCAGCTTTTTCTTCACCCTTTGTCAAAAACATCACTCATTGGAAATGAGGACTGAGGGACAAATAAGAGGAAGCGAGAGTAACGAGAACTGCCGATAACGCACCCACATTGCGTTGTTTACTCTCCATTAAAAAAAAAAAACAGGAGGTATAAGGACTTGTTAATATTTACTTAGTATAAGTCCGTCGCTTTAATTTGAAATTCAAGATATTTGAAGACAAATTCCCCTCCCATAATTACAAAGAAAAAATGGAATAGATATAAGTTACTGTAATTTCCATTTAAGAGTGTTCATTTTTTCTTCTTCCCAAGAGACACTTCAAACAAAGAAATTATGACAATTTAGCACTGAAATATTTTAAAAGATACCGGTCCGGAGTTTCCACTTGTTCAGATATTCATTAAACTGATTTCTTCTTTGCCAAAAAGGCATCTTCATCAAGTTGGAGAGTTTTTCACTCACTGACACTTGTCATTCGAGTTTCGCTTCTATGACGGAAGTGGTGGAGAATGAGTAATGGTGAGAAGGATCTTTTCGTTTATATATAGAGAGTAAAGCATTAATCCTAAAACAAAATGCTTGCGGTAAATGTGAGAAAAAAAATCTGAGACTAGCACTATCAGGGATAAGAAAGAGTAAGAGGATAGAGAGATGTGCAGTTATATTTTTATTTTTTAACAGCGATTGAAAATTCCGGAAATTTTAAGATAAATGAGCTAGCGGATGCTTAGAAATTGAGGATTAATTCCATTTTCTTACATGGAACATTTGACATATAAATGCAATTTTAGTTTTTACGTAAATTACTCATCTATAAGGAACGCAGACACATTGATATTAATCTCATTTATTAAACTCACTGCGTCTGTCCGTATCCATATTTTAAAACTGTATTTTTCCAAGATGAAAGTTCGCAAAGCGACAGTACGATTGGATTTTTTTTGTGGGTTGTTTTTTATGAGTTTATAGTCGGTTAAAATAATTGTTAAGGTGTCAAAAAGGGGTCACAATTGAAAGAAATCAGAACTTGTCAAGCGTGAGTCGACTAAAACTGCTCTCATGCACATGCGCAAATCGTTATATATTTTGTACATTCATTTTAGTTTATATTTGATTACTTCATATCTGACTGACGATGGCTGAGTTATAATATCACAGACTCCACTGTCATACGTTTCGGTTTCGATTCTCGCTGATAGCACCAAGTCATATTTTTCTTTTGTTGCTTTATAAATCACGACTAAACATTGGGTACAATACTATATGAAACAATGGATAAATTCTACCCAACAAAAACCGTTAACGATTACTATACTACCACCTTACCTTGATTAATACGTATCCTTATATTTTATAACTACAATAAATTTGGTACAATCTTAACTTGAAAGAATTTACGTGACTGAAATAGGAATTAATTCCTGAAAAATGTCATTCAATCACGAAATACTATATTTTCACAATTTTGTTTTGAAAACTTTTTAAACAAGATTCCTTGCAAGTTGGTTGTACAAGCATCCACGTATATATGTTTTACTCTGGAAGTGGTTGGAGCAGTTTACAGTTTAAAAGCCATACTTTTTAGGAATTAAGAGAGTCAACTATTTTTCAAGGATCCAAAATAATTTGCTAAACATATAAAAATAATTTAAAACATTTTTAATCACGTAAATTAGAGAAACCACATATTTAATAAATACATGATTGGATGAGGATCATTACTATGTTCTTTTTGATACTTATGCACTTATGTTACCGTTATTTTTAGAAAATCATTCTTAACTTTTTTTTACACAGTGATCACCACTTATCAAGGCCCGGAAGCCACTCAGGGATAAGGGTTATTGCAAGTACATTACGTTAGCGTGGAGATTTGATGAAGTGTTTACTTAAGGGTGCGGTTCATTAGGAATTTGTTAACGTTGGACTTGAACACATCCAAGTTGTAGTCCGGTGGGAAGCAGGTAGACAGAACAGAGTTCCACAGGCGTGCAGTTCTAAGAAAGAAACTTGGAAAGCAGGAGAGTTTTATAACTATTCTATACTTTCACCTAACAATTTAATAAAACATATGCTAAATCATAGAATTTAAATTGAAAATACGATTGTTTAAAAATAGCACGGTAACATAAGTGCACAAGCACCTACTCTTTTATTATGCTGATAAAAAAACATTACAATGTTTCTGTCCCTCTCCTCCCGTTTCCTCCTCCTAATATAGTCGAAGGTAGCTGAAATGTTGCAAAACTCTGCATTCTTGTCTTTATACTGATGGTCTAAATTTCATTAAAATCTAATATACGTATTTGAGGTATACTGAGCTCTGTTGCCATGAGCCACTTTGACGTGGATGTTAATAGATATTCGGTAGATAGAGAATAACGTAGATTTAATGAGAAGATACTTTTAGATTTTATGTAGATTATGTCGGTAACACATGACTATCACACGCATGCACGTACGCACATACGCTAGAAAACTTCACTTGAAGTCCCAATAGAGATAACTTGGACACCTACTGGAGAGAACTAGAATGTCTACCGATGAGAACTTAAATGCCTACTAGACAATATCATCGACTGTCTAAAATCTCTATGTACAGGGATATGTCAGGACAACCGAGTATGATGATACAAGTAAGCCATGACTAAATATTCAAGATTACACAATATCCGTGTCCTAAATAAGATATTTTCAGTGTAGCTAGTCATGTCTTTTACGAGGAATGGTGCACCTTTTTCAAGTGATGTTCCCTCAAGTAACAGCCGTAAAGTAAAGCTGGATACACCGGAAAAGAAGTAACTCTTGTCCTGGAATCCAGTAAGACCAAGAGACCACAAAAGGGTGCGCTATAAACTATTTAAATGGCCACTTGTGGAGAGGACAATTATGTCCTGAGCTTCTTTACTCAGTCTTTAAGTAGTAAAGTAGAACCGGTTTTGGGTAGGATTGAAACCGCTATCTTCAGATAATAGTCACCTGGAACGCTAGAGATTCAGTGTCTCTATCCACTGCACCACGGACCGAAGAGCGATCAAGGTTTGATATTTTGATCTTATAAATCCATTAAATAAAGAATTCCAATTAATTAAATTCGGTACGGACCCGAAAATGGAAGATCAGATAATAAAAAATTGGATTTATGAGACCAAAAAATCCAACGTTGATCGTCCTTCGGCACGCGTAGCGCAGTGGATAGGGACGTTGAATCTCTACAGTTTCAGGTGAGCATTGTCTGAAGATAGCGTTTCCAATCCTACCTAAAACGGACCGAAGGATTAGTTCGCCAAAACGTGGTTAGACGACAACTTTGGAAGGCAGTAACTACTGAAAATACAGTTGAAGATTCAGCATTCCTATCTTGTCACGGTTAACAACTTGACAAAGGCCAGAGCAATAGTTGGCTGAAAGGTCGTGAAACAACAGCGATAAAAGATGAGGACAATAGTCCGAAAATAAATAAATAAATACACAAATACATATTGACCATCTTACATCTAGGTATTTCCTTCTTTTCCTACCACAGGAGGATGTGACACAAAGTCGGAAAAAGTTAAAAATTGCCTGGGGATTTCCCGGTAGAAGCCCATCAGGCAGTAGACACCAAAATTACATCACACAAAAGACAGGAGCCAACGACCTCACAGAGTGCACCTCCTAGGACTACCCAGAATTATACCTCAGCCCGACAGATGCAAAGTCATTCCCTACACAAAAATGGCCAAGACTGTCAGACTGTGTCAAGGGCGTATCTTCAACTAGCCTGAATATAACCTTCTCATATTTTGCCGGGTAAATATCCAATATTTACTTTCATAATACACGAAGTTTACATTACTGGTGAGGTTAATCACTTAATAAAGGAGCTGAAAAACATAATCTGAAAAAAAGAAGAATGACAACAACTATTTTATGTATTTTCTATTTTATTGACCCTTTTTCTTATAAACATAGTAGAATAAAAATGATTTTTTTTTAAATAGATGTATTCACACTTATGTGATTAACTTAACCATTACGAAGTGCCTTCAATAAGTTTCCAGACTTTTTATTGCATGCACACTTTTATTGAGAGTACACTAATGAAATTCTAGTCCGCCTTCGGCTGCAATACACGTGTTGTACTGTTCCAACAACGTCTGAAAGACTCCATGGAAGTCCTCTTGTGTGAGCGGTCTCTTTCATCTCCACAATTGTCACATAACGACATATTCGTAGATTTTTCTCCAGCTGTGACATCAGGCTTTAATAGTTTGTATTATAAGTCATACTGTAGATTTTCGTTTGAACCTGAAATCATAAAAATTGGTCAATCATCTCATAAGATGTATAGCAACAACCTAATTAATTTTCAAGACTCTATACAAAAATGTTTTGAAACTTATTGAAGGCAACTTGTAGTTCCGCCTCTTTCATTATCTGATGTGATGCATACCCGTTGCCTTCAGTTAAAACCATATCATATACCGTGATCTCACCAATCTTGCTTACCGTGCGGATTTTCTATTTATCTTAGTGAGATTAGGAAGTTAACTGTAGCGATATTTCTAAATCTCTATTCAGAATCACACCTCCTAATTCAAGGATTCTAACTTTTGCGATTCGTAAGATTTTATTTGGTCATTAAAGTTAAAGAAAGTGTTTCCACCAAGAACTACATAGTTCCCTTTAATAATTATATACTCCTTGTCGGTAATGATTGGGATTCGCTTGTTAGATTAATTTAAGCATTGATGATGATGATGATGATGATGATGATGATGATGATGATGATGATGATGATGATTGTGTGATAAGTAGACCTAAGTTTGCCCAGATACCAGGGTCCCCCTGTCAGTTTTTCAGACACAAAGTCAATACGGTCGGAGACAACGCTACCTGAAAGGTGTTGCAGTGTTTCACCATCCGCCTATCGGGACTCGGAACCGGATTTTGTCAAGGTCTACTGCATTAGCCTTTGCTTTTACCAAAATATCCTAAATACAGTAGATCTATTTGCCCATAGCTGTTGAAGAGATTATAAACCTTGAAAAACCAACTAATCATCAATCGAAAAACACCACGTTGTTTTTTATACGTTTTCCTACTCATTATGTCAAGAAATTAACTCGGTCATTCTAGTTGCTATTAAAAGGTTCATTGTCGAAACTACAATACTCTTCCGCCGCACTGAACACTTATTTGTGTTGAACGATCAATAAAAGTTATGCTGCGACCACTTGACACTAAGTTTGGAAAACACGGTTTTAAAAAGCCAGCAATCAAGAGGAAGGATACTTTGGCCGGCCGAAATATGCATCAGCAACCCCGTTGGCATTTCCCAGCAAGTGATTTGCAAGAGACTAACCCCTCTTCAAAGATAAAGGTTGGGTGGGAAGATTTCTAGAACTTCACAGAACCATACCTTAGACCGCCAAGGAACAACCCACCTTAGCAATAGTTTAGAATCCGCCGGTGTGATAAAGATGTAAAATGTTTTAGAGTTGAGGCGGTTATTAATCTATAATTACTAGGTCAGAAAAGTAAAATTTAGATGTAGGAAAAATAATTACAGGAAAATTTTTTTATTGAAATCTCTCCAGACAGGGCATGTGACCACTTGATGTACTGAGTTGAACAAATACTATTTCACGATCAAAAAGTAGACAACAATAAGTGTTAGATGGATAGATTCTAATTCAGAAAACAGCAATTATTTTCTCTTTTTCAGAAATATTGCTTACCTAATGTGAAGACTAAAGACAAACATAAAAGGAAGCGGATGTTATGAATCCGTCTAAAGTAAACACAAGATTTATTTTCTACTTTTTCCAAATATAGTAACCATACCGCTCATATTTGTATACAAAAAAAATAAAATACGAGATTTCTTCAATTAGTTTTCAGACTTTTTTGTAAGGGCACTTTTATTGATAGTACACAGATGAAACTCTAGTCCCCTTTAAAGTAATCTTCTCCGGCTGCAATGTAAGTGTTGTACCGTTCCAACAACTTCTGGAAGACCCAGGGAAGTACTCTTGTGTGACAGTATCAATGACTTCTGCACAGCCTCTGTCAACTCCTCAATTGCCCCATTACGACAACTCTAATCTTTTCATTGAGCTTAGGAAATAATCAAAAGTCACAGGGAGCAAGGTCTGGACTATAAGGAGGGTGAGGAACCATCTTGATGCCCATCTTTATTAAATAGTCTGTAACAAGGATGAAGTCGTGAACTGGTGCATTGTCCTGGTGGAAATGCCACTGATCCGATTTGAAAAGTGCTGGCCTCTTCCGACAAAATACTGGCTAAACTAATGAAGTTATCCAAAGTGATGCGAAGCATTTTTCACTTAGGCAACATTTGAACAGTTTTGCAAGAACAGGAGTTAGTTCCGATTGCAGCTTTTTAGCATTATGATTAAAATGTAGTCAGTTGCTAGAATCGCGATTCTTAATATGTTAAGTAACATCACAGGTAAATATATGGATTAGATTCAGATTATTTTCTATCTTGAGAAAAAATTTAGGAGATAGACGGCGTTGACTGCACAGAGTGGAGTTTGATGAAAATAGCAAAGAGTTCGATCGTGTCGGATGCTGACAAAATCACATCAGGCTAATTGATTATGGTTGTGATAAAGTGTACGCATTTATTCAGAGCCTTGGTTTTATTCACAAAAAAAAACTCATGGTAACGAAGCGTCTGTTTATCTACTTTAGACTTGATGGATCGAGTATATGAATTTGCCGCCCTTTTGTAACACTTTTATAGTCATTACTGACAGTCCTAAAAGCTCTTCTTTCAATGTATACATATCTGTAAATGAAACAAAACAAATATGCATGAGAGGACGGAAGCATTTATCTATTTATTAAAGGTTATATTAAAAGTCGTTTTCTCAACTAAGTATTATAACTTGTTAATGAATATACTACACATACATGCAACCTCCCATATATATATATATATATATATATATATATATATATATTGGTTGCATTGACTGCCATTTAGGCGGCCAGGTTTCGATCCTGGTGTGAGGCAGTTGCCTGTCTAACCGCACTGATGAGCTGTGAAACAGTGAAACACTACTGTATGTGGATGACTATAATGCTCCCTATCTTGGGTTGAGCATATCGGGAAATGATATACATATGCCATTAGCGTATTAAACGACGCTCTTTATGTAAACAAATCGAGCGGAGGCATTTTAACGATGTCAAACATCGTTAATTCATTTGCCACGCAGCATAAGCCGTATAACGCAATGGTAAGAAGCATTGACTATTAACTCGGCGGTCGGGTCTCGATCCTGGCTGATCTTATTGGCTGTTTAGTCCGAATGTCTATCAATTTGAGAGTTGTAGATACTTAATTTCTTTCCATTCCAGTGTTATTGCCGGTGGTCTGGAAGAAAGATGCTAGCCTACGAAATCAAGGGTGGCTTTATAACTGAGTACGAATATCCGTGCCAGCAGTAATCAAGACTTCCTATGCTGATGATTGCATGAAACACATTGTAGGAATAAAAATAATTGTTAATATTTACATAAAACAATATTATAGTTATAAAGCTATTTTAAGAAATGAAAGTTTAACCGCCTTTTAGAGAATTAAGAAAAAAAACGATAATTAAGCGCAAATGCATAATTCTGACTTACAGTCCTTAAATACTCTCTTTGACTTTTTATTGTGACATCTCGCTGACATGGCATTCATCGACACGGAATTTTCTTAATTACCGGTGACACGAAAGAAATATGCTAGCCTACGAAGTCAAGATTTTCTTTGTGACTGGATGCAAATTTCCTGACCAGCAGTAATTATCACTTCATACACTAATCATCGCGTAAAAATATGAATATGAAAATATTAATTATATTTATTTAATTATTGATTTATTTAAACAATATATAAGGCGAGTACAACAATTAATATATAAAATTGGTTGGTTGAAAGCAACAATAAATGAAAGGTAAGCCTGAGTCTACTTGTTTAATGCAAGGTTCTGATCGACTGTGAGAATATATAAAATCGATTGAGACTTCATATGTTTCTAATAGAATTAAAGCATCTATTTCTCTACTAAGGCACAGTAAACTGATCGGCTATTTAGAACGAAGATCGAGGTGAATAAAGCTCCTTCGCCCTTTTGCATGTTTAAATAAGAAGTTTTTACTTCACGCAACAAGCTCTCTCTCAAGGGAATCATACGAAACGTAAATAGAGGGAATAGCTGGAAAATAATGAATGGAATCAATTTGCAAATTATAATATTTATGTAATGACTGAGATGACTTACTTTTCTGTATGCATGACACAATTTCCAATAGAACAAACACACGAATGTATCTATATTAGGTTGTTGTATAAGTTCCTGCCCTTATTTTCTTTTAAGAAAAATAAAAGAATTTTAACAGCAAAAGTAATTTCGTGTGGGACCCAAGCTCCGAGTTTTTGTGTGAATCCCATCGACTGGAGGCGGCGTGAAATTGTCGCAAAATCACACTTCATCTTTTCACCCAATTCTCTACATGCTTGATGGCCATCTTCCTTTAAAATAACCATGAGTTGGTCACCGTCTATCTTGATTGGTCTTCCTGAACAATGAGCATCATTGATGTCAAAATTACCGTGTTTGATCTGGTAAACCAATTCCAAATAGATATATCAGCTATAGCGTTTGCTCCATATACGACTCAAATATCCTTGGTCACTTCACTCGCTTTTTTACCTCGATTAAAGGCGAAAAGAAGGAGTTGCCGAAAATGTGATTTTTTAAAATCTACTTGACAATCCATTTGATGGTTCTGAAAAACTAGAAAAAAATACAGGAGCTAAAAAAACGATGACACTTATCTTGTAGAAGAGAATACGTGTTTCTAATGTTATGTAACACTTTGTCAAATATTAAAACATGTTTTAGAACAAAATTTATTTATGAAACGACGAGAACTTATGCAACAACCTGATCGAAAGATGATTTTTTATTGGGGAGTAACCGTTTACGAAGGTTAGAAGGCCACTTCAAAGTTAAGGGTTTATAAGGCTCAGTTGGTCAATTAGACAACACTGTGTTTTTCGGAATGAGTAGTATTTGTTTATTTTATAGGACGGCTAAACAGAAATATGGTAGACGGCTACATTGTAATCACCCGGGAAGCAGTCACGCGGTATGAAATTCCACAAACGGATAGTTCTTGGAAAAATATTTCTCATAGAATTTACGTTTAGTTTTAGGTACAGATAAACAATAAGGGAAAATTTTAGCAATTGTTGTAGCTGGGCGAGTGCATGATGCGAATGTTCTACAAGTTATAGGAGTTCAGTTGAGCACCTGCGATGTAATTAGCGATAGAGCCGAGACAGACTATATTGAGCTTTTTTTGAGAAAGAGAAAATAGCGTGAAAAAAGGGTGTTAACTCTGATTACGAAGTTGATTTTTAATCCTAATAAAGCAGGCAAGAAGATTCTTTTCGGATGTAGGAACAGTTTTCGTATATGACGTATTTTGTCTATATACAAGCTGAGGGTTGCGTCTGAAGTGTCAACGTATACTTTTACTCCCATTCATAATAAAGACTGTTGTCCTAGAGTTCCAGGTCCTGGATATGACCTTAAACTATACCCAGTGGTGAGGCCCCAGCTTGCGGGCTTTGGGAAGTGCGGAGCTACCTTTTAATTACCATTGCTCCCAGGTCCACTCTGATCCGGAGTGGTAGTACCTGTTAGGGTCCCAACTATGCGTTAAATAGAAAACGACTTGAAAACAACAAATATATTCTATTATAAAATGTTCTTCAAAATCTTCGGATTCGTCATTAAATAACCCGAAAAGGGTTGATATGCCGTAAAACAAAAACAACCAACTAACCAACCAAGAGTTCCGATCGACCTACGTTAAAAAAGAAGATTTTTTTCTGCGCTGATGAATTACTCCATTAGTTGATTAATCGTAGAAAGTGGAACCCCGATGTTTGCAACGCTGTAACGCAGATTTCCCTTTTAATATTTTTTTTAGAAAACGAGTGATCTGCAACACTAATTCTCGCTTGGCCAGTTCCATACTTAAATTTTGATATATGATGAGCACACTGAAACACAATTCATGACAATTAGTATTAACTTTACAGTTGGTTTCTACGGCTCTGACTGCTAGCCGTCGATGACAGAAGCAAAAACATTAAAGACACATGCAGTAATCGTGTAGGGTCATTATATCTTTACTGTCGCTAGGTATGGACATGCGAACTAAATTCTTACTTGTGTCTCTTTATAATGCATTCTAGTCTCTTTTGATTTAACGTATCGTTAATTTCGGTATATGATCGAATAAAGGAATGTAAGACTCGTATTAATATCTAGATAGATTACGCGTTCACATCTCGAGGATTCTCTCTAAAATTCAATTCTCTTTCTTTTGTTAACTACCCAAAGAAAAGAGAAATAAAGCTAACTGTATGATATGAAATTTAGTAGCAGTAAAAAAATGCATCTCAACATTTCTCTCAAGTGTTATGAGGGTTTAATCAAAGGTAAGTTAAAAAAAATACCAAAAGTCACTTTACCAAAATATCACTCTTGGTAAAGCCCTCGTAACAGTTAGTAAAGCCCTCAAAACTTTGAAACGTATTCTTGAGATGTAGATGTTTAACTTATCCATATATATATATATATATATATATATATATATATATATATATATATATATATATATATATTTATATTAACAAAAGTATCCCTCGTTGACTGGGTTCAAAAACAGCCTACAGAAAATGGACTCTGATTTATGAAAGCATGATAGGTTATGAAAAGGAAGGGTTGTAAAGAGATAGCTTCGAAATTGGTGTTATCAAAACCAAAGCAAAATATGATGAAAGTAAAAATAAAATAGATAAACCCCATCATTTATTATACCATACCTGTTCACACTGAAACGCTTATCACAATATTCTGTGGATCTATATTAAAAAAACCTTGTTAAACTTTGTGACATATTTCCATTCTATGGAGGTCAGGTGCGAACGAACACCCCATAATTTTATTATACAATATTTCTTCAAACTGAAACATAATTATAAAAGTATACTTACGCAGGTAGATATGACCCCACAATTTTATTGTACCATCCCTATTTAAGTTAAAACATACTTATCAAAGTATTATTATGTACATCTATATCAAAAACACTTGTAAACGTTTTTTTTTAATTTTTATTTCCATACTTTGTGGACCAGGCGCGAACTCAGGCGCCACAATTTTAATGAACCACCGTTCTGCCAGATCAAAGATACCCATTCCTGCGTCTCGATACATCTATCATTATATGTAATCAGTTTCTTTAAAATAGTCAACCATATAGGAGCCTATTCATGACCAGACACACACACATTCAGCTTTATATATATATATATATATATATATATATATATATATATATATATATATATATAGTGTTATAATGGAATAAATCAAGAGGAAATCCGGGTATGAGAGCTCAATGTGGTAAACAGAGCAATAAGATAAAAATTATAACACGGAAATTACATAATTGTCGATGCAATAATTTATTTCAACCTTATGGTATTTTCAAGCATCTAAACCAGACAATTACATTTTTGATACTGAAAAAAAGAAAAGAAAAGATTGGGCTTCGACCCTCCAAAAAACCAAAGGTGGTGGTAGTAGCAATCCACTTAATACATTTTATAGAGAGGGTGGTAGGGATTTAAAAAAATAAAAATTAAAAATTAAAAATAACAAATAAAAATATTAGATTAGACACTTATAAGCGGCAGCTCGATGTAACCATAGATACACACACACTCTCACACACTCACACACACACACACGCAACACATACACATACACCTACACCCACATACACACACACACACGCCTCTAAGATGTACGTTCTGACATGTAAATGCTTTGACACGCGTTTACTAACCTAGGAAGAACGGGGCGAAAGTATACGGATATATAGTGAAAGAAATAGAACAGCGCGTAATGGAAAAAAGAAGAAAAAAAGAGGAAGAAAAAAAGAGGAGACAGTGATCTAATGTTAACTGTCATATTAGTCTAGAAACTCTGAGAAAAGTAAGGGAAATAAACTGGATGTTTGTACACGCGTCCTATAGTTAATTGAGTCATGGAAAGTAGGTCTATTAAAAGATAAATAAATCAATAAAAAAATATAAATAAAAAAAATAAATAAATAAAAGTAAGAAAGTAAAAATAAAAAGAATATTATATATAAAGTTTTAAAACTATCTGTATGTTATTATGTAAAAATTAGTTAGAAATAAATATTATCTTATAATTCATTTAAATATTGTATTTGTAATATAATACTATGAATTTAAAAAAATTGAGTCTTATGTATTAAATATTTTATATATTTTCATGTAAATAATTTTATTGGTGATTATAGCGGTCGTTGTAATTAATATTTCAATTCTTAATTGATTAAGAAGTGGGAAATTGTAATATTGGCCGCCCCCAATTCGATAGGACGTATCTAGTTTCGGTTAATATATACTTTTATTCACTCCGTACAACAAAATTATTCTCATGCACGCATAAAGAAATAAGTAAAATAATTATATTTTTGTGTTGATTTGTATCAAATCTAATAATATCAAGTTTTAGTATTTGGTCTTTTTGACTTAACTCAGTTTAATAACTAATGTATTATCTGCAGAGAAAAATTATTATCTTAAGGCTATCTCATTTATTTATAAGTAATTTGGATAAACCAGGTACTTCGGGGAAAAAAATATATATGTATATATATATGTATATATATATATTTTTATATTTTATTTTTATATATATATATATATATATATATATACATATATATATATATATATTTTTTTTATTTTATTATTTTTTATTTTTTTTTATGTATTAAGTGGATTGCTACTACCACCACCTTTGTTTTTTTGGAGGGTCGAAGCCCAATCTTTTCTTTTCTTTTTTTTCAGTATCAAAAATGTAATTGTCTGATTTAGATGCTTGAAAATACCATAAGGTTGAAATAAATTATTGCATCGACAATTATGTAATTTCCGTGTTATAATTTATATATATATATATATATATATATATATATATATATATATATATATATATATATAGGTATTGTAAGCGTGCGTGGGGGCGTGCATATTAGCACACCTGTTTTTATGAGAGAAAGCGTGCATTAACTATGGATGATATATGAGTTTCTTTAGCAGTATGTATATTATGCTGTCGCTATATTTATTAGTTCTTGAAATCGTATTGTCCATTAAAAATCATGCTGCATGCACATATGTCCCTAAAATATTATAGTAAAACGCTTTTATAGCAAGCGTGAAATTTCCAAGTAAATACTTCGCACTTACTGTTATTTTAAAGATAAAACAAACTTGGGATTTTGTCCAATATGGTGTCGACATAAAAACAACATTCTCTGGTTGCAAGAAGAAGAAGAAGAAGAAGAAGAAGAAGAAGAAGAAGAAGAGGAAGAAGAAGAAGAAGAAGAAAGGCAGTCGCTGGAAAAATAGATGAAATAGCAAACCGCATCATAAGTGAATGCAGCAAACTAACCCAAAAAAGAATATAATAGAAAGGCAGTACACTGGGAATCGTGTTCACAACTGCATCTTAAACACTAAAACAAATGATAAACGCAAAATAATAATAATAATAAGAAGAAGAAGAAGAAGAAGATGAAGAAGAAGAAGAATTAGAATCAGCATTGCTCTTTATGATACCACAAGATGTTTCTGAAAAGCCAAAAAAGATGGAAGGATCGAGAAAGGAGAGTACCAACCAGACATTCACTGAAAGAGGGCGAACGTACTAAAACCTTGGGCATACTTTATTCCAGGTAAATTTTAAAGTAGACTAACGGCCATTGTTAGCAAGATATCAATCGTAAATGGCTGTTGGCGTATCACAAAATGATGTGCAAAATATAACAAACGATGTAAAATGTGCAAGAAATCTGAGGAGACTTATTGTTACTTAGACTTCAGCGTAACACCACATCAGTGAGCAATAACTTGTAATAACAATATAAAATCAGAGCAAGTAAATAATATTAACATTCATAGCAGCTAGAAGAGGTTATAATAATTCTTTCGTGGAAATCTGTTTAAAAAATAAAAAAATACGCCATATAATCAGGTCAACGATGAAAGAGGTGCGGGTTGAGAGAAAACGAGTGAAGTGAATAGACACGATTGTGTGTCACCCACCAAAGCTATCGTGTCCGCGTTGAGCATTAAAACAACACCAATTAGGATGCTCGAGTACAGATTATAAATGTCTTTTCTTCGCTTTCTCTCTCTCTCTCTCTATATATATATATATATATATTTAGGCTGATTTCTACCATTATCACAGCGTGATCAGCATTCCCGAGTGGGCTATGGGCATTTGTTGTACAGTCATTGGGAACTGTTGTCAGAAAGAGATCTAGAAGTGAGGCATGTTGATCGTGCTGGTCTGGGAAACGTGTCGGAAATGTAACCATCTGAGATAGGGAATGAGATATAGAGAAGCTATATGTGGCGCTACCAGCTACGTCTGTGTGATTTGAGAATCCTAGCCAGTTACTGTGGTGGACATTGAAGTCACCAAATACATGTATTTGTGCGCTAGTATCGAGGGAGAGTGCTATATCTATGCTGTCTGAGACTTTGTTTATTAGGGTACAGTCTTGGTTTGAGGGAGAGCGGTAGAGAAAATATAAGTAGCTAATATTGTGTTGCATATTTAGTCTGAAGCACATAAAGGCCTGGCCCTCTGATTCTAGTTTTATTTCTCTAGTTAGGGGGAGGGTGTTTCGAATATAGACTCCAAGTCCATGCATATGTCTGTCCGAGTCCTTACGGTAGAGTGGGAGATAACCAGGCATGTTAAAGTGGTTAGAGGGTATGGAGGAGTGAAGGTTAGTTTCACTTAATGCTAAGATATCCGGGGTGTTTACAAATTATAAAAAACCTAGACACCTCTAAAGCATGTGGACCAGATCTCATCCCGGCTGTGCTATTAAAAAAATGCTCTGCCGAGGTTGCTCCAGTTCTGTCCAAACTTTACAATAAATGCCTTAACGAATCTTGTTTTCCCGACTGCTGGAAAACCGCCTCTGTGGTACCAGTCTTCAAGAATTCTGGTGAAAGAACTGACCCACTAAATTATCGCCCCATTAGCCTCCTCCCGCTTTTCGCCAAAATATTTGAGTCCTTAGTTAATAAAGCCCTAGTCCAGCACCTAACAGCTGCTAAACTCTTGACTGACAAACAATATGGATTCAGGCAAGCCCGTTCAACAGCAGATATCTTAACTGTAGTTTCTGAACGTATATACCGTTCATTGGATAAAACAGGGGAGGGTAGAGCGGTGGCCCTTGATATATCTAAGGCTTTTGACAGGGTATGGCACGATGGTCTTCTAAGGAAAATTAGATCATATGGAATCACTGGAAGAATTCATAACGTAATTAAATCCTTCTTAAGTAATAGAAAAATCAAAGTTGTCCTCGACGGACGTACATCCAAACAATATGACATAAATGCGGGAGTGCCTCAGGGGTCTATCCTTGGACCTCTATTGTTCCTGATATTCATAAACGACCTCCCTGATAATATTGTTTCGGAGATGGGTATATTTGCCGATGACACCACTCTCTATAACAGATATGAGGGGAAAACAAATGAACACATATCCAAGAAAATGGCAGAAACACTAGAGGATGACCTCCAATCCGTAGTGGAATGGAGACAAAAATGGTTGGTCTCATTCAATGCTGCTAAGACTAAGCTTGTTTCCTTCAATAACTACAAGAAACCTTCTCTACCACCAATAGCAATGGCCAAGAACACATTGCCTGAAAGTACTTCTTTTAAACTCCTCGGCCTAACGTTTACAGGGAATATGAACTGGAATAGATACATTGAGAGCATTGCCAAGGCTGCTGCAAGGAAGGTTGGCTCCCTCTACCGTGCTAGAAAACTACTTACGCCTGCCAGTATCCTATACCTCTATAAGGCAACCATTCGCCCATGTATGGAGTACTGTTGTCACATCTGGGCTGGTGCATCTGCTGCTTGTCTCTCGCTCCTGGACAGGGTTCAAAAAAGAGTCGCAAACCTGATAGGTCCTGAACTGTCATCTGGGCTTCAACCTCTGTCCCATCGACGAGATGTTGCATCCCTCTGCCTGTTCTACAAATACTTTAATGGTGAATGCTCTGACGAACTGCAAACACTTGTACCTCCCCGACGTAACTACCCCCGACAAACCCGACAAGCTACTAAGTCTCATCCCTTTACAGTGGAGATCCCTAGGTGCAAGAAAGCCTTTTACTCCAATAGTTTCTTCCCCAGAACTGCGGGTCTTTGGAACTCCCTTCCGGGATTCTGCTTTCCCAACTGCAATGATATGCAGAAGTTCAAGTGTAATGTTAACAAACATCTTTCTACTCTTCTCCCTTCATAATGACCCCGCTAATTAATTCCCTAATAGTAGCCCCCTGCTTCAAAGTGGCACTGTGCCTTGTTTGGGGTGAAAATTGAATAAAAAAAAAAAAAAAAATATATATATATATATATATATATATATATATATATATATATTTTCCTTCATCTCTCGCGAACAAAGTTATAAACAAATTTAAAATGTTTATTGGCCTTATACCAGTCACAGTTAATGTAATGTTTAACATTGTACATTAATGTAATGCCCACTTGCGGTTGAATAGAAAATAAGCAAATCTATTCGGAAATATTTCTTTTCGTAAATGTTCACATCCCCGCAGTCGATTAGTGACACAGTGCGCTAGGAAGCGAGAACACCAAACCACACTAGTTCAACAATTAGACTAAAATCACCGAGACAAATCCTATATAATACTTAATACTTAAGTGATGCCGGTATAAATTCGTATATGCTAAGTTAGACACGTGTTTCGTCTATAAGATGAACAGGAAAGAAATCGATTATATTTTTATATTTTTTCCATGCATGAACCCCTATTATATTACGAGCATTATCTGCTAAGTGCCTAGTACGAAGGTCCATCTCAGTATGTATTTGCTTCCCCACGGAAACAAAATATGACACAAGATCGTTTTTAATGTGGGAGATAACCAGCTCCCCTAAAAAGGGGACACTCTGACAGTATGTAAAAATAACTGCTTTAGTATAAAAAGGTCCCCCCCTCCTCCTTTGAGTAAGAATAATTTAATTTGAGTGTAACATCAGAGCAGACACCACACCCCGGCCACCAGACCGAACGAGTGTACATCTCATATTGTTTTCTATTCCGCTGTGCTTAACATTCACAAGAGTTCATGTGTAACTCGGCTGTACGCCGTCGGCTTTTTATCAGGCAATGCATTAATCTTTTTGCTAAAGGTATATACATATATTTCTCATTTCTAGCAACTTGTGTTAATTAACTCCATGTATTGAATTATTCATTATAGCTATGTATGTTTCATGTTTTTTTCGGTAATAAACACATGCATTTAGAATCACGCTTGGACGGGTTTTAGATGAAGAGTGATGATTCGTATTATTTTGGATTATTCGGACAACTGTTTCCGTTTTGGATGTTATTCTCACAACATTTCGGACGATGGAATTTCTAACTGAACCCTTTATTTAATAACGAAACTATTCGAAACTGTTCGAAATTCTTTAAAGATTCCCGTGTTAAACACGAAGATAGCCGAGTTCTACAAGAATCACCCGAAGAAAGTCGCAGTTAAAATCGGCCAACATTTTGTAAGAATAGCATCTACGATCAACACAGTAGTATGAACAATCTCAATAACCCGAATTTAAATCCACATAATGGTTTTTCATTGTGTATAGGATTCTTACTTTTTATGGAAATCATTCCAGTCAAGGCTTGAGGACATTTGACTTAAGAAGCTGAAATAAAATACATCAAAATCATAAAAAAGACAATGATATTATATGGGTAGATTCTAATCTAGAAATAGCAATTCTTCTCATTTATCAAAAACATTGCTAATAGAACGTGAGGGCTAAATGACAAAATAAGGAAAGCGGAAGTTACGAAGCTACCGGAAGTAAACCATTTTCTTACCGTACATAATATTATTATATCATAATAAGGAAACTTCAAACATGAAGTAATAACATTTTCTTTCAAAGTGTAGAATTCCGATTATATTTGATGAAGACCATTTTCAACATGCACGTTTTATTACGCACGGTGAATTTACAAAACAAAGAAGCAAATGCTGTCCCCAGGGTATATACTAATTTTATTATTTCGCTGACATTATTGCGGCTATCCTTGTGATAGAACACAGTGGTATTTCACTATTTCATTGATGAGTATAGCTTTCTATTTAAAAAAAAGAAGTATAAAAAAACTACAGCTTCAAATCTGCTTCGACAGCAATTTAAACAAATTTTCGATACATCTTCTCGAAAAATACGTGTTCGTTTTGTTTGTTTAGCAATTGTTTTTACATCTTAAAGAGTTCAACACCTTCTATTGAGACAGTCATCCATACAGAAAGTCGGATGACTTTTCATTCTCACACTTAGATATATTACAACTCCCAGTCACGTACACTGGGAAGTCTTCTACATATTACATGTCTTTTTTTACATAGGCATAACCACTTATCAAGGCCCAGTGATCACTCGAGGATAAGGGTTAAGAGTGTACAGTAGTCAATTGGACAATATAGTAATCGTCAGTAATGGAAATTCGGCAAATTTGTTAACTGAAGTGGAACGGCTCATCAAGAACTTGTTTACGTTGAACTTGAAGACAACCATATTGAAGTCAGCTGGAAAGCACAAAAAAGGAAGACAATTCCATAGGCGTACAGTTCTAAGAAAGAAGCTTTGTTCATGGAATCTACGTTTGGGTTTAGGCACAGATAAAGAGTGGGGGGAATTATTGATAGTGTTTTTAGCTAAAGGAGTGTTTCTTGTGAAAGTTTGGCGAGGGGTAAACCATAGATTGAAGCTCAGTCAAGCAATTGCCATCAGAATAACGATAAAGCAGAGACAAACTCGCAACATCTCTTCTGTGAGATAGAGGTTGCAGGGAAGAGAAAAGGACATCTCCTATATATGGATGCATTTATATATACATATATATATATATAAAAGAAAGAATAAAAGAACTACACTATAAAAATATATACTAATACATATAAAATTAATCGTTAATTCAATAGAGAATTTTCATCATTTAGAGGTGTAGAATAAGTAAACTCTTTATAGCTAGGTATTTCGGAGCCTAATGCTTCTTACCTGAAGAGGATATAAGCTGCTAGCAAGTATATTAAAAATGTGAGTTCTAGCGACAACTACATTGGGTGCGAAATACTAGGACGTGTAAATGTTCAAGTAGAATCGGCTAAGAGCTGCAAGCCTTTTGGAGGCTATGCTTTAAATAAGATAAAAAACAAATAAGTATTCCCTTCATGGTTGCTATACTACTATGCATGGCCTCTCATTCCCAGTATCTTAATCAATTAATAAGTAAACGAAGGGGGAAGTTGAAAGGATAGAAAGTGTCCTGGTACACCACAATCTAGTAACTATGTTTACTAAAACCGGCACACCTTTATTGCATACCTATACTTCCCGAAAAACGTAGGAGAATAAGCCAACCTAAATAACCTAGCGAAATGAAGAAAAGGACCAACACCCGTCAACACCATTTAAAACGCTACCGCCTTATATCTAACTTAACGAACTAAAGCACAATATGCAACTAATTGGATAAAGGTGAGTGCAATTTGCATAATTATTAATAAAACCACACAAAAAGTATTTACTAAAACAATCTATGTGGCCAACATATTTATAAATAAAGCTTTTGTATACACCTCTGAGAAGGATTATCGTAAAACAGCGTTATATAAGGAAAACAAGCCCAATTTGATTTCAAATTATAATTAAGTATTCCAACTAGATAGTTAATGTAAACGGGGTGTTCTATTAAAACAAATACATCAATGCTATTAAGTATCTGTTTACATGTAAACGGTTTCGAAAACCTATCTCTCTAACGAAGCATATAAACTGACTAAATATATTATGTATCCTAGTATTGACGGAGAGGAAAACAAACAAATACAAGAAGCATACATAGAAATTACGTAATAGAAACAAGTATTTTTTCCTGTCTAATTACTTCAGACACGTTAGACTGAAAAATATCAATTAGCCTGTATATTTGTTAATTTGATCATTTCACGAAGACTCTTCAATTAAATGCATGGAACTTTCATTCATTAGCTTGAGGAGTCCACACGGGGATTAAACGCGAAATATTCTGTGTACCATGTTTGCCGTAATATTTTCACAACTTCCTACCAAGCTCCAGCGCACGTATTGAGCGCCGTTTAAGCAAAGAGTGAAAACTGATTCATAAAATATATATCCTTATAAAATGTTAAGTGGATACATGAAATTATATATATATATATATATATATAATATAAAGCTAAACGTCTGTGTGAGTGTGTGTGTGTGTGTCTGGTCACGAATAGGCTCCTATATGGTTGACTATTTTAAAAAACTGATTGCATATAATAATAGAAGGTGTATCAAGACACAGCAATGGCTATGTGTGATCTGGCAGAACGGTAGTTCATAAACATTGTGGGGTCTGCGTTCGCGCCTGGCCTCCATAGAATATAAATAGGCACAAACTTTAATAAAGACTTTTCATATCTATCTGCATAAGTATACTTTGATAATTATGTTTCAGTTTGAAGAAATATGGCATAATAAAATTATGGGGTGTTCGTTCGCACTTGACCTCCATAGAATGGAAATATGTCACAAAGTTTAACAAGGTTTTTTAATATAGATTCACAGAATATTGTGATAAGTGTTTCAGTGTGAACAGGTATGGTATAATAAATGATGGGGTTTATCTATTTTATTTTTACTTTCATTATATTTTGCTTTGGTTTTGATACCCCCAAATTCAACCCAAATTTACAACCCTTCCTTTTCATAAGCTGTCATACTTTCATAAATGAGAGTCTATTTTCTGTAGGCTGTTTTTGAACTCAGTCAACGACGGGTACTTTTGCTAGTATATATATCTACTCCTGAACACCATTTCAAACGCTACCGCGTTATACCAAACTTAACGAACTAAAACACAATATGCCACTAATTGGATAAAGTTGAGTGCACTTTGCATACTTAATAATGAATCTCCCCTTAAAGTATTAATTATAATAACCTATGTGGCCAACGTACTTAAAAATAAATACTGTTGTTATATACCACTGAGAAGCATTATCATAAAGCAGCGTTAAAAAGGAAACCTAGCACAATTTGATTTCAGAAGATTACTAAGTATTTCAATTAGCTGGTTTATGGAAATAGTATGTTCTATCAATACAGACATATATATATATATATATATATATATATATATATATTTATATATATATATATATATATATATATATACATACATATACAGTGATGATCATATTTATTGGCACGGTAAAATAAAAGTTAAATTTTGTCTAATAAATTCTAAAAAAGGGATTAAATTAAAGAAAATAACAAAGTATATTATGTATTTTAACTGGCCTTTCCGATGCAGCAATCGGATTTTAGAAAAAATAAATAACAAAGGAACAACAAACATAATTGCAAAAAACCCTTGTTCAAAATTATTGGCACGGCTTTGTTTTTCTTTTAGTATCAGTATAATATCAATCAATTTCCGGTTTACGTGCTTTCTGAACTTTTTTATAGCCATATTATGCTTGTTTAACGCTAATTCAGTGAATAATTTTTTTCAGATAATTTTTAGATAGCGATTTATTTAAACTATTATAAGTGACTAAATTATAATTTTCAATCGCCATGGTTAAAACTAAGGAACACAGCGAAGACGTCAGGAAGCTTGTTGTAGCATGCCATACCAATGGGGAGGGCTATGATAAGATTTCAAAGAAGCTAAACCTTCCCAAATCCACTGTTAGAGCCATAATAAACAAGTTCAAATCGCAAGGCCACGTTATGAGTTTAGAGGGTAGAGGGAGAAAAAGGATTCTTTCCCCAAGAGATGAACGGAAAATTGTTCGACAAGTAAAACAAAACCCAAGGATCTCTGTTGGGGAGATTGTTGATGAACAGAGCACCTCTGGAGTGAATGTATCTCGACATACAGTTGGTAGAGTTTTGAAGAGAGCTGGTTTAAAAGCATGTCGTCCGAGAAAGACTCCCTTATTGAAGCCTATGCACCTGAAAGCAAGGCTAGCCTTTGCAAAACGTCATATTGATAAAGATGTTGCATTCTGGAAACGTGTTCTATGGACTGACGAAACGAAAATAGAGTTATTTGGCCATAATAAAGTGTCTTATATTTACAGAAAATCTGGCGAAGCTTTCCTGCCTAAGAACACCATACCCACAGTGAAGCACGGTGGAGGCAGTTTGATGTTTTGGGGATCCTTTGCTGCCTCTGGACCAGGGCGACTTGTTAAGGTCACAGGTAGCATAAAAAAGGAAGATTATGTTAAAATATTGGATGAAAACCTGAAAGACTCTGCTAAAGAGCTCTCACTTGGTCGTCGTTGGTGGTTCATGCAAGATAATGACCCAAAGCATTCGGCTAAACTGACTAAGAAATGGCTTGAGGACAATCATATTAATGTTTTGGAGTGGCCATCACAAAGCCCAGACCTTAATCCAATTGAAAATTTATGGAGAACATTAAAATTGAGGGTAATGCAAAGGAAGCCTATGAATCTTATTCAATTGGAGGATTATTGTCAGAAAGAGTGGGCTAAAATTACTACTGAAGAGTGCAACAACTTGGTTGTAAACTATGAAAAGCGACTGAGGAAGGTAATCAAGGCCAAAGGCTATACAATTGATTATTAAATAAATCGTGCCAATAATTTTGAACAAGGGTTTTTTGCAATTATGTTTGTTGTTCCTTTGTTATTTATTTTTTCTAAAATCCGATTGCTGCATCGGAAAGGCCAGTTAAAAATACATAATATACTTTGTTATTTTCTTTAATTTAATCCCTTTTTTAGAATTTATTAGACAAAATTTAACTTTTATTTTACCGTGCCAATAAATATGATCATCACTGTATATATATATATATATATATATATATATATATATATATATATATATATATATATATATATATATAGAGAGAGAGAGAGAGAGAGAGAGAGGGAGAGAGAGAGAACAGAGAGAAGAGAGAGAGAGAGAAAGAGTGAAAGAAAATGAGAGATATATTTAAAAAATATTTGGCTAGCATATATTTTTATTCTTATGTAGACTTACACTTTCCATGTAAAATCTCGACGTTTGTTAACAGATGACAACAGTGCCCACAGGAATAGGCGCTATTAAGTTACATTCCAGCAACCAAGGTTAAAGTCATATGACTAGTTATCGTTTCAGGACAAAACGGGAATACTTTTTTTACATACAGAATATTATCTGCCTTAACTTTTGTTTATGGACCTTTCAGAAATAAAAACATTCTTCAGAAAAATATATATTAGGGAATTACAGAAGAAAAACAACTAATATTGATTACAGTTTTCAATCGACTAGACATTTATCTTATTTTATCAAGGACTCTCCCTCTAAAAAAACCCACAAAATTGTTTAGAAGAAACTGCCAAAAGAATTAATAGCTAATCGGTCGAAAGTAACAAAAAATATAAGACATGACGTAATGGATAAAATACTACGTTATAAGTTACATTGTACTGTTATTGGGCCAATCCATACTCAGAAGAATCCAAAGAATATGAATAATTAGTCCTCATCCTAAAAATTCAGAAACACACACACACACACACACACATATGTATATATATGTTTGGCTGTGGAATTTATTATATACAATCTCTCACATTCTGAAAATCCTATCATAAGTTGCTCGCTTTGTTAGCATTGCTGGATGGCATCGTCCTTTCGAGTTAAAACTCCTACTTTTGAGACATCAGCTTGGGGTTATTAGCTGGTTGGATGACCGCGTCCCTTGTTGATACGAAGTAAGTTCATTTCACAGTCGGATTTCGGCGCGTTTGCTTGATCTGTGTTGGTTAATTGAAATTCTTGTGTGCAGGGCGTTTGCTAAGTTGGTAGAGTGCTTGCCTTGCATGCAAGAGGCTCGGGTTTCGAATCCTGAGTTCGGATGTGTCTAACTGATGAGCCCAAATGAGGGCGAAACTCGAGTCTTGGACTTCCGGTTCTTTGACTGTCATGGCTCTTGTGGGCTGCGACGTTGTTTGGCTGTGGAATTTATTATATATATATATATATATATATATATATATATATATATATATATATATATATATATATATATATATACTAGCATGGGTGCCCGGCGTTGCCCAGGTATTTGGAGGTTTGTGTTGAGCAAAAAAAAAAGCGGTCAATTTGTTTAACTTTTACCCCTATTATGACATCTTAACATTTATTTTTTGAGGATCAAATCAAGTTATCAAGTTCGATCAATATCCAAGGAATCTATATTTAAAATTTAAAGGGTTTAGACCCAAATTGTCGGAGGAGTTTGGTAGAGTTCTCAAAGGTCAAATCGTTTAACTTTAACCCTTAATCGTCAAATTTCTGGCCGAAAACCGATCACATCGATTTTCCCCAAATCTCAGTACTCTGTATATCAAATTTCGAGTCTGTAGACTTAAAATTGACAATTGCGTAGGGAAATGTACGCACGCAGACACACTGATACACAGATACACAGGTGTCCGGCGTTGCCCGGGTATTTGGGCATGTATGGCGAGCGAAAAAAAAGTGGTCATTTTTTTTTATTTGACCCTTACTATGACTCCTTAAAATTTATTGTTTTGGGCTCAAATCAAGTTACGATGTTAGACCCATGCGCAATGAACGTATATCTAAAATTTAAAGTGTTTAGACCGAAAATTGTCGAAGGAGTTTGGTAGAGTTCTCAAAGGTCAAATTGTTGAACTTTGATCTCTTAATCGCAACATTTCTGGCCGAAAACCGATTACATCGATTTCCCAAAATCTCAGTACCCTGTATATCAAATTTCGAGTCTGTAGACTAAAAATTGACAGAGTTATTACGTAGGGAAATGTACACACACAGACACACAGATACACAGATACACAGACAGACAGACACTTTCACTTATATATATATACATATATATATATATATGTGCAGTAACTGGATAATAATGCATAGCATTTAAACAGAAGCAGGCATCATGTATTACATAGAAGAAACTTTGTATGTAAGTTCCCTATGGACTCGGAAACGACTGGGTCGACATTTTGAAATATAACACGAACGTTCTTGATATGTCTGGGAGGATTCTTACGCAAGTTTGGCATTGGAATGCGTCTGATTAGTATCGAAAAATTATCATCGAAAAAATCTTATTAAAGAAATAAGTCCGATCTTTATCAAAGTTAACATTTTTATACAACCTAAGACCACATTGGAGAATTTTTATGACCGCACACGTAGAAAGGCCTGACTATAAAATCATATGTAGATTCTTTATTTCACAAGAGTGCATTCGAAATGACTGGTTATGTTTACATTACAATTGAACCATGATACTTGACTTTCGCATTTTAGACATTAAGTGAAGCAATTATTTGCAGATAATTTTATAAAATCTATAGTAGATTCTTTACAATGCAATGTAGACTACAATGTGCTGTGGAGTAAGTAACTTCGAGGAGGCATAAGAAATTTCCTCCTGGTACACTGCAAGGGGGGGGGTCCCTTTACTCAATTAGGCAATCAATTCATTTGATTAAAAATATGCTTTATTTCACCGATCTCTGTAAACAATAAAAGTATGGGCGGGCAGCACATTTGTTGATCTTCATTTAATCCCGAACAACCCTAAGTCTCCCTGCTAGTCTTATTTAAATTGAACGTGTGTGCTGCCATGACAACTTTATTATATAGGAAAAGTCACAGCGTAAATAACTCGTAACAAATAAACTTTATCTGTTTCATTCTTTCACGTCGCTTCAACACCCTCCTATCTCTCACTCGTTTTTGTGTGTCATCTAACAATGGGAATCGTCCCGGCCGGCGGCTCACAAGGGGTCTCGATATTAAGTTACCACTTGTTTTAATCTACCCGACTGATCTCGTGTTACAAGGCATTTCACGAAGGCTGATACCGTTTGAAACAATGTAAATGTGGTTGCCGAAAGATCTTCACATTTACATTGTTTCAAGCAATCGGTGTCATGATCCTGACTTAAGTACCAATCCTAAAATCACTACAAAAATAGTTAATTTCAGTGTGATTTTCAATTCTGTTTCGATCATCAAACGTATGAAATGTATCCTTTTGGGGATTGTTCTTTTGATTCTCATATTGTTACGGGGCGTGTATGGTAGCTATATGCAAATACCGGGCCGTAAGTGAAATGATGTCACGGTGAGGGAAATTGAAAGATTATGAAAAGGTGAGAGAGCACATTTGAGAACACGTTCAAGAAGACGATTACGTTAAAGACGTGGGTGACATCACATCCGTAACGAGAAGTCACGCGTGACGGGAGAATGAGGAATAAAGATCTTTTATTAAAACCAGAAACAGGAGTTGAAGTTCTTTCTCTTTTCCTATCCTTTGTCGCCTTTCGACTGAGTCTATCTACAACGTGTGGGGCCCCGAGCGTCTACATGTTAACGCGTGTGTAAATGTTACAAAATTTAAAGTGGGTTTTTCTTGTTTTTGCTTGCCGTTCCTCTTATATTTTTTAAGCACATTTCCCCCCTTTTTGTTTAGTTTTGAAATATTGTGTTTGCGTTATCTATTAATACGTCATCATTTCTGAAGAGAACCCCCCCCCAGGTATATATATTTTTCGTTGTGTATTCCGAAAAAGAAATCTATACATTATCCTTAAAAGTGTAATTGTACGTTTGGAAAAATATATACACGTATTTCATGGGTTTAGCAGTAATCTGACAACCTCCTCTATAAACAATTTTATATTTAGAAATTTAAAAGAATCGAAATCGGTAATTGCAACGGAATCGAAAACTTAAAACAAAATTGGAAATTATATCAGAAAATACAGAAATCCCGTCCCGTCACTAATGTACACACACACACACACACACACACACACACATATATATATATATATATATATATATATATATATATATATATATAAGCAGTGAGACACGACGTTGCCCGGTAGTGAATGATAATCAACGAATATTTCACATTCCTATATATCTATTGTCATCGAAATCTGTGAAATCGTCCGAGATGAAGCTTTACATGCTTCCATGCAGTAACTTTGTTCTAAATTGCCATCTAGAGAACTTATTGTTTCTTTTATAAATTTATTTCATATAAACTTCTTCCAGTTAACACAAAAAAAAAAAACATTAAAAAAAATTTACCTGCGGGATACGAACCTACAGACTACGTCATGCAAAGAAGAAAAAAAAAACACGTACATTTTCAAGTCATAAAAATTTTTGCAATTAATAAAATAGCAATATAAAGAATTTTACGTGCGTAGTTTTAACCTACAGACACCGCTATGCAAATAAACAAAAAAACAACAAAAAGATAATAACCTATCAACGTTACCTACCGTAGAATGTTCACGACCCGTTGTTCTATCATTGTTGTTAAGCGACGACGTGGAAAAATTGGCTTTATTGATGATAGATAAATTAAAATAACGGTTTCGATTTTCGGGACACTCTGAGACAATACTTAGCTAAGACCACTCCCAAACTGATACACTAAAGTTCTGTAAATTTTAAAGAAAATCTGTTCAGCCATTTCGGAGTCTATAAGGAACGAACCCACAAGCTGCATTTATATAGTTGTATATATATATATACATATATATATATATATATATATATATATATATATGCGTGTGTGTGTGTGCGTGTGCGTGTATTCGTATATAACTAATATATGTATATATCACTAATATGTAAGTATATATATACACACTCACAAACAGATATATATATATATATATATTTATAT
Source organism: Euprymna scolopes (assembly GCF_053919585.1). NCBI lineage: Eukaryota > Metazoa > Mollusca > Cephalopoda > Sepiida > Sepiolidae > Euprymna > Euprymna scolopes. The sequence goes on along the minus strand of NC_136486.1, from coordinate 36,358,741 downwards.
ATAACTAATATATATATCACAAATATGTATGTATGTACACACAATCACACACACACGCACACACACACACACACACACACATATATATATATATATATATATATATATATATATATATATATATGTATTAATTGGACGATTCCAAAATTCTTCCCGATTTCGATACAATTACTTATTCCGTCTTAAATTTCCGATTCCGATACGATTCCCGACTCTGATTCAGTTAAAATCAATGAATATTTAATTGGTTATCTAGTTTTTTTTTTTTTTTTTTTGGGGGGGGGGAGCAACATTTAAAATTTCCGGGTAATTTCAGCGTATACTTTTTTCTCAAATGTTTTCCTTCTAATTGATTGAAATTGTAGTACAACAAAGGATTTCTATTGATTTTTAATACAAAACCAGATTGTAACAGTTCGTCGTTAGTGTACAATATGCTACTTGAAATTTTTCATGAACAGTTGAAAATAGTCGACGATTGGAAGGAAAGATGAGGACACTATGTAAGAACAAAATATTTACCAACGCCCCTACCATTGTCACGAACAAATTTCTAAATAAAAAAACGTTACTATTTAGATAAGCAATTTTAACATGGGAAGGACATGGACTTTGTTTACTATTCTGTGCATTCTTTCTATGAATGAGGTTAAAATCTTACTGGAAAAGGATGGGATTCATTTCCAGATGATTTCCCTCAATTCTGGCAAATAATAATAATAATAATAATAATAATAATAATAATAATAATAATAATAATAATAAGAATAAAAATAATAATAACAACAATAATAATATAGCAGAAACCCAATAAATAGTATAAATACATGGGCAGTATCATTAGTAAGATACTCTGGACCGTTTATCGGGTGGACAAAAGAAGAACTGAAAAACAAGAAGACCAGAAAACCCGGAACTCATGACCATGCTTAATGCACTACACCCATAGGGCGATATTGACAGACTCTACGTGAAAAGGAAAGACGGCGGGAGAGGACTGATCTGTATAGAAGACTGTGTGAAGGACACAAAAAAAAGGACTAGAAAATTACATAATGCAAAACACTGAAAGGATAATTATGTCAGCGAGAGACACTGAAAAAAAAACAACACAACAGAAAACAGAGAGGCAAACGACAAAACGACAAAACGAGAAAAGAGAAATGTGAAGAGAAACAACTCCACGGAGGATGTACAAGAATGACAAAAGATGAGAATAACGAAAACACCTGGACATGGATGCGAAAAGGACAATATAAACCGAGAAACTGAATCTCTAATAAGTGCAGCATTAGATAACTCGGTAAGAATTAACCATATCAAAGCAAGGATCGATAAAACACAAGAAAACAGCAAATGCAGACTTTGTGGGCAAAGAGACGAAACGATAAACCATATAGTAAGTGAATGCAGCAAACTTGCCCAAAAGGAATACTGGAAATTATGCAAACGACTGCATTTTGAGTGTGCGGACAAATTGTCCAAGCATAAACCCGCAACAGCACTCGAAAACAAGAACCACGAAATCCTATGAGACATGGACATATAGGCGGACAACTCCATCCAAGCAAGATGACCAGATGTCGAAATATTTAACAAGAAAGAAAAATCCTGTCAAATCATAGACTTTGCTGTCGCAGCTGACCACAGGGTGAGTATGAAAGAAAAAGACAAACGAAGCAAATACACAAAGTTAGCCAGAGAGTTAAAAGAGATTTGGATGATGAAGAAAATCAAAATAGTACAGATAATAGGAGGAGCACTAGGAACAATTCAGAAAAAACTTCGAAAAAAGAATGTCAGAAATTGGAATCAGCGGAATAACTGCAAAAGTACAACGACTAACGATAATGAAAACGGCTGAAATAGTAAGGAAAACCCTTGAATGCGAAGAATAATACAAGAATACAATATAACGAATAAGCGTTATAGGGAATGAAGAACACCGAAGCTGCATATTTACAAGTTCTACATCCCCACTATGCATCCCCTCATTGTCACATCACCGTTCCTCCCAATAGAAAAGTGATATCAAAGAGTCGAAAAGGGTTAAGAAGGACTAAAAGACTGAGGAGAGAGCGCTAGCCGGACCTCGGCTGGATAAGCGCAAAGGGAACTGGGACCTTGGGGAGTCTGAGTGCCACTCAAACTCCAATATAAACCAATGGCCACTGCCAGCGAGAAATCAATGGTAAGAGGCTGTTACAATGATGCAAATTCAATTGCAAATGCTATCGAAGGAGGTGGAGAGAGCTGGACGTCTGGGGAGACTTGTTGTCACTCAGCTTCCAGAGAACACCACAGGTTTCCAATCAGATCGTTTGTTGACTTAAGTGAAAGCTCCATGTGAGCCAATAATAGAAATGATAATAATAATAACAAACACTATCGGCACCTGTGGAAATTCTATAGGAAACTGTTCCATATGTAATATATTGATGTTTGCATTCTGTAGATAGTCAGCGGAAATGGAAACGCATGGTATTATTGTAGATATTTTGTTAACACTGCAAAAGTATTTATCCAAGCAAATAGGGACGCCCGGCGGAGCCACGTCCTAAAATACGCTTAAATATCATATTTGAATTCTTGCACACTTCGTATATATTGTAAAACAGTTAATCTTTTATCGATTTATATATATATATATATATATATATATATATATATATATATATATATATATATATTTATAATTTTTTATGTTACTTGGAATACTACAGAAAAATCCTTAACAAAGTGTGTGAACCCTATATATATATATATATATATATATATATATATATATATATATATATATATATATATTTATATATATATATATATCGGGTTCACACACTTTGTTAAGGATGCTTAACAAAGTATGTGAACCCGATATATCTATCTCTAAAAGTGAACGTGTCTGTGTGTCTGTCTGTTTGTGTGTGATCATTTCCCTACGAAATAACTCTGCCAATCTTTAGTCTACAGACTCAAAATTCGATATACAAGGTACTGAGATTTGGGAAAATCGGTATTCGGCCAGAAATTTGGCTGTTAATGGTCAAAGTTCGTGTGTCTACTAAAAACTTTTGACTGACGGAACAAAAATTCACAAGCTTTGTCTCATATGACAGCCCACCCTTCGGACGACAAATATCGAAAAATTGGCCCAAAATGACCATCAGAAGTGCGTCAACTGATCGATTTTCTGTAGCGGGGGGGGCCAAAAAAGTGACATTTTAATGTTAAACATTACATATTTTTAAATCAATTTATAACTGTCCCCCAAAATACGGGCGCCAACTCTTCTACATAAAGTGTACACGGGGCTGTTATTTTGGGTCAACTTGTATTTAAAACCCGCCATGTCACGGTATCTTGACGTCAGCAAGCTGTAATGGCAGTCTGAATTTAAAAGCATTGTTGTCATCGGTAAAAATTTTTTAACCCTCACACAAGCTAAACTATGAACTTCTACGCTATGACAACGTTACTAAAGTTATTAGCACGTTAAAAATAGTTAGATACGATAGTTAAACGAAAAATAACAAGCAAAAAATGTGAAGTAAAAAAAATACGCTTACAAAAATATTAACAATCGAAGTGTTTACAAAAATAAAAACAGCCAGACGCCATTTTCTGTTTTAGTAACACTCTTTAGAGTAAGGAAGACGAAGTGAGAGAGAGAGACGCAAACAGAGAGAGAGATGCGCAAACAGAGAGAGAGAGAGAGAGAGAGAGAGAGAGAGAGAGAAAAAAAAACGTTAACTTTTTCACCCCGAAATCGACAATTTTCGACAGGGAGGGGTCAACAACGCATGCGTCAGATGGAGTCATGACGTCGTGACCTGATTTACTTTAAATAGTTGAAAAACCGAACAAATTTCATATACGTCGCTTTAGCTCAGGTTGTTAAGACCTTGGTTCATTATGTAAACGTGTTGGGTTCGAATCATGGTGTGAGATGTTATTTTTTTTCGATTTTTTAAATTTAAATATTCAACACTGTATTATTTAAGCCATTTTTCACGTAACATTCGTTTTCCTGTTTTTTTTTACTTTGCTTATTTTTAGCGACCCCAAAACACCCCCGTACCCACCGATGTTTTAAATTTTAATATCGAAACAGGCTTATTTAAGCCATTTTTCACGTGTTCGTTTTCTGTTTTCATCGTTCGTTTGCCTTACGTTAGGTTTTTTTCGATGTTTTGATTACCCCCTTACTCCGCTTAATTAAAACGTTGTTTCCTTTTCTTACTTCGCTTATAACAATGCTTACATCGTCAGCGTCGTCGTCGTAACGCTCAACGACTTTCAAACATCTTTCACTTATTCGCTTATAACAATGCTTCATTCTGGCTGGCCGATTTTATTTTCAAACTTCGCCTCAGGGCTTCGGCTTCGATCTTACCCTCCCCTCGGTTCTTTTTTATTTAACACCACACACACCTACAAACACCCGGGCAACGCCGGGTACCCCTCGCTAGTATATATATATATATATATAAAAGGCAAAATGTGCGTTAGTGTGTACATTTTTTGTGTATGTCTGGCAAAGGCTTTTTTGGAGAGTGCACGGGGGCATTGTTTCTTAGAACTTTTTATATGCAACATAGATTATAATATCTCCGATTTACAAAACGAGGTCGCATGTATCTTTCGTTTGGGCAACTTTTACGCACTATTTTCATATTTTTTGGTCTCCGCGTGTTTCTTTGGCTTTTCCGTATAAAAAAGCGACACTGTGAAAGTGAATTTGTGTTCTCAGCCTAACGGGCCAAAACGTCCTGAAAGCAATAAGGTTTGACCCCCACCCCGTCATATAAGACAATTGCTGTTCACTCCGCTTTTTAGAGGAGCTGTTTTCCCCAATATCTTGGTGGGTGGGGATGGGGGGAACAAACAAATACGCAGAAACTGGCTTGCAGCGCCAAAGTTAAGTCACGTGATGTTTGACCTCATCAAATTCACGCACTGGTCATTTAACTTTTTAATCGTTAAATTAAAACAGTTTTCATTTCCTCTCCTGTTGTGGCCGAGCAGGTAAGATGCCAGTTTTTTTTTTCCCTTTCTTCCCACCTTCGCATCAAGGCTTCGGGTCCGAACCTACCTTCCTACCAAAACTTTTTTTTTCTTTTTCACCTCCAAAACACCCGGGCAACGCTGGGCACGCCTGCTAGTATATATATAAAAGTGAACGAGTCTGTGTATCTGTCTGTCTATGTATCTGTGTGTCTGTCTATGTGTGTACATTTCCCTACGAAATAACTTTGTCAATTGTTAGTCCACAGACTCGAAATTTAATATACAGAGTACTGAGATTTGAGAAAATCTATCTGATCGGTTTTCGGCCAGAAATTTCGCCGTTAAGGGGTCAAAGTTCAACGATTTTTACCTTTGAAATCTCGTCCAAACTTCTATGCCAATTTAAGTACAGACAATGGAAATTTTAGATTGGACATGGATCTAACTTAATAACTTTATTGGAGCCAAAAACAATAAATATTAACGGGTCATAATAGGGGTCAAAGTTAAAAGAATTGACCTTTTATTTTTTTTTGCTCAGCATACACCTCCAAACACCCCGGGCAACGCCGGGCACCCATGCTAGTATATATATAAAAGTGAACGTGTCTGTGTATCTGTCTGTCAGTGTGTCTGTGTGTGTACATTTCCCATCGCAATAACTCTGTTAATTTTAAGTTTACAGACGTGAAATTTGATATACAGGGTACTGAGATTTGGGAAAAATCTATGTGATCGATTTTCGACCAGAAATTTGGCGATTAAGGGGTCAACGTTCAACGATTTGAACATTGAGAACTCTACCAAACTCCTCCGACAATTTTGGGTCTAAACACTTTAAATTTTAGATATATGAGTCTTGGACCTGGATCTAACTTAATAACTTGATTTGAGCCCAAAATAATAAATTTCAAAGGGTCATAATAGGTGTCAAAGTTAAAAAAATTGACCGCTATTTTTTTGTGCTCAACATACACCTTCAAATACCCGGGCAACGACGGGAACCCATGCTAGTATATATATATATATATAAATAGTTTTTATTATTCTGCAAAATACTCCAAAGCTGGTACTCCTTAATCCGTGGAATTTTAAAGAATGAAAATCCTTTTCATCAGAGGAAAAAACTGTTAGCAAAGTAATCCAATAGTCATGCTAAAAATTAGCATTTCTTGTTACTTCATAGGATATAAGTATGGGAAACAGTTCATCCGAATAGTTATTCAGAGTTCAACATTAAAAAAACATAACCAACCGAATGAAAAGAAGATGTCCAGCGTAACGGAAGTTATTTTGCGCAGGTAAAGGAAAAACAGCAGGTGCTCACTTCAATGGTTGAAATTGAAAAACGAAACGTCAGAAATTGGAGTTTAAAATTTGAAGACCGCCAAAACAACGCTTCCGTTTTGACCGGATGAAAAGTTGAAAGTGATTTGAGTAAAAGTAAAAGAAGAGATTTGGTGGACATGCATCGTCTTAATAAACTGTTATCCATCGTCAGTGAATGTCTAGAGTTTTTTCATTTAGTTGGGATTAAGATATAAATAACTATATTGATATATGGTTTTGGCATTTGCTTTTTCCTTAATTAGTTATTTCCTCCTCAAAACTTTACTACACCCCCCATATATATATATATATATATATATATATATATATATATATATATATATATATATATATATATATATATTGTTCATTGCTAATGGAGTGAGTAATAGCTTCATGGCCGGGTTCGAATCTTCTGTCGACGGTAATCGTAATCACTGTACTGATCATTCCTGAAAGGATAAACCACTAATGTCCGTAGGTATTACAAATAATTATATATATATATATATATATATATATATATATATATATATATATATATATATATATATATATATATACTAGCAAAAGTACCCGTCGTTGACTGGGTTCAAAAACAGCCTACAGAAAATGGACTTTTTATGAAAACAAACGAACACCCCATAATTTTATTATACCATATTTCTTCAAACTGAAACATAATTATCTAAGCATACTTACGCAGATAGATATGAAAAGTCTTTATTACAGTTTGTGCCTATTTCCATTCTATGGAGGCCAGGCGCGAACGCAGACTCCACAATTTTATTATACCATCCCTATTTAAGTTAAAACATACTTATTAAAGTATTCTTATGTACATCTATATCAAAACACTTGCAAACGTTTTTTTTTTAATTTTTAAATTTTCTATTTCCAAACTTTGTGGACCAGGTGCGAACGCAGACCCCACAATTTTAATGAACTACCGTTTTGCCAGCTCAAACATACCCTTTCCTGTGTCTCGATAATCTTCTATCATTATATGTAATCAGTTTTTTAAAATATACAACCATATAGGAGCCTATTCGTGACCAGGCACACACACACATTCAGCTTTATATATATATATATATATATATATAAGCTGTATGTCTACATTTCCCTACCAAACTACTCTGCCAATTTTCTGTCTACAGATTCGAGATTTAACATACATAAGGGGTATTGAGATATGGAAATTTTTTTTAATCGGTTATCGGCAAGAAATTTTTCTGTCGAGTGGTCAAAGTTCAACGATGTGACCTTTAAAAACCCTACAAAACTCCTCATCCAATTTTGGGTCTAAACACTTTAAATTTTATATGTTGATTCCTTGAACATAGATCAAACTTTTTAACTTGATTTCAGCCCCAAACAATAAATGTTCCTATGTACAATGCCTCCCCACAGGACAGATTTAGACACCAGGGTCGTTTTTTTAATGTGGAGAAAAGGAACAAAAATAAAAATGGTTTCAGTCGTGAAGGATTTCTCAAGGGGTCAAAATCGCGTCCAAAGTTTTAAAAAATAGACCTCTCAGTAAATTTTTCGTCTAAATATTTGAAATTTTACATAAAATGTATTCAGACATAAGGCAAGCTTTTTGTTTGGTTTTTGAGTAAAAGTTTTAAAAGAAATTGCATTTTCAGTCTCCAGCAAACTATTCAGCAAATTTTGGGTCTAAACACTTTCAATTTTACATAAAGGGTATTTAGACATGCAGCAAGCTTTTTAATCAGTTTTTGGGCTAAAATTTGGCTGCAAAAAGGTTATAGTTGAAAGAGTTAACTTTTGCAGACTCTACAAAACTCCTGCGCCAATTTTGGGTCTAAACACTTGAAATTTTAGATGCAGATTAAATGCACATGAGTCAAATTCTATAATATATATATACATATGCACATAAAGTTATGAACAATACATAGGGCACTAGCAAAGCTGGGCTGAACTGCTAGTATTTATATATATATATATATATATATATATATGTGTGTGTGTGTGTGTGCGTGTGTACATATATATATATATATATATATATATAGGAACGTATATACATATGCATACGTATATCTATATCTTTATATACGTATATATTTATATATATATATGTGTGTGTGTGTGTGTGTGTGTGTGTGTGTGTGTGTGTGTGTGTGTGTGTGTGTGTGTGTGTGTGTGTGACGGATGCGTTTACTCAGGACTGTATACATACCTTCCGGAAAGAGAGATTACACCGGCTAGCGATGTTGCAATGAGCCCCCCACAGAGAATTATTATTTTACATTTCAATTGCACATATGTTCATGATGCTCACACCTGCGCTGTTCAAACGTATCCATTATAGCGAAACATTATTATCGTGTTTATTTACTGCGCATGTTAATCTGCTTGAAAATTTTCCCCGTCAAAATGCGAACGTTTCAGAATGTATTTTAACTCATCACTTTAAAGCTGAGAACTTGTCTTCCCACGTGGTGTCTTGAATTCCTTACGTAATCAAATATAAGTTGATTAGTCGTACCGTTGTCCGACAACATGGAAGCTCACAGCTTCCTCATTCTATAGTATTAGTTCTGTATTCACTTCGCATGAATCACATAATTCTATTGTTAGCATTAGCTTCACATACATCTTTAGTTAGAATTCTTTCCAGAAAGAAAACGAATAGTTACAGAAGAGATAAAGTGAAGGTTGCCAATATCCAATGTGATAGTGCTTTTGTGAAACGGACTGGATTCAAACTTGCCGCCTCGATGCTATCAACCCGTTTCTTATACCATTTCGCAACCATCAATGTCAATATTACGAATCGACATCCCCCAATACGTAATAATGTCAATCTGACGCGGAGAATATGTAAACATGTAAATTATTGATGAGAATATATTATCAACTGAAAAATAAATGCATTTATAAAGAAGAGTCTCAATTTAACAAGCCAGCGATATTTCCTGGAACATGAATTCCAAACTAATCAATTAGAATTCAAATTCAAATTTTTAACGAAAAACAGTTTCTATTAAGTTTGCACTTGAGTGTTATAACATAAAAACGTATCAACATTGTTAAATGTTGAGACGTTTTTATGTTGAAAAAAGTGTAGTCCCGATACTGAGTGTGAAGAACGAATGGAAAAATATAAACGTATCTGCAACCTCTCTTCCAATTTTCGGATTTTTACCATATAAAATCACATTTTAATTCCTTTTGACGGATTGATTGTTGCTATTTCTTCTGATGAGTTAAGGGCATAATAGATTCACTGATTGATATAATAATTAAGTGATTGGTTTGCGCTACAAGACAGATACTGTCAAGAATTGTATAAATGAACTGAATTAAAGGAATAAATTATAAGATGGTCAACATCATGAATTTTGGAATATACATTTTTGTCATTTATTCTCTCTCTCTCTCTCTCTCTCTCTCTCTCTCTCTCTCTATATATATATATATATATATATATATATAGCTATAATACGCAAGTCTTGGGTACGACGAGTATGTATGCGTTATGGAGTCCCGTCATTAGGGTCTTTACTTCTGATCTCAGCTTCTAAATCGAGGATATATTTTAGGGTCTACTTTCAGCTATTTCGTTCATATGCCATCATTATCATTTACTGTCGTCTACTCGAAATTACCTACTACAGACTTTTACCCCTATCTCCTAAGTTTCTTCAGCAATAATAATCCGCCAAATATATCTAAATTCGACCGGAAATCTGATAAATCTGATATTTTCTGTTTCTCTTTGTTTACATGAACAAGAAAATAATAACTTCTTTCTGAATTAGTTATCCTGACAATTCCTGCGGCTATGAATGGTGAACAGTTCGTGAAGTCACTTAGTCTGTCTAACATAATAGATCTCGCATTCATATTGGCATCTACTTCTTAGTTGATCAAATTTGTGGGTGTATGGCAGTCTCTAATATTACACATTTACTGAGCTCGCATAGAACTACTTGTGTTTACCAAAGTCTTAGGTTTTAAATATTTGAGATACACTGAACTAATCTTGTAACCACTATTGACGGATTACTTGTATAACTGAACGATGCCTTCGTTCAGTTTCGAAAGGTAATGTATACCCCCTGTAAATGTTGCTACATGTGTTATTGTAAAGCAAGGGTTGCGCAATCTCCGATCACATTCCTCCTTAATCGCTATATCTTGACTCTAATGACAAGGAGAAGTGCTAGACGACTGGAAACAATGCCAATATAAGGACCTGGAATTCCCAAATGGTCACCCATTTTAGTATTGACTAGGTTCAACGTTGCTTAAGTTCAGTGATCTAACGAGAACCGATGTGTAAACGTGATTATGCGGTATTGTATGACTATAGTTTGATTAAAGAAAGAACTATGTTGGACAGCTCTCCAAAGAAAATCGGTATGTATATCTATCGCTTTTTCGCACATAGAAATCTTGAGGTGACTAAAAGATATTTACAGACAACCTCTTGACTCCATCCAAACAGTACGAATAACGAATACTCATCTAAAATATTCAGAAACGTCATAAACGTATATATATATATATATATATATATATATATATATATATATATATATATATATATATGGGTTTTGTTTAGGGGGTGAGATTTTGCGAGGTTTACGACAGTTGTGGACAGTTTTATGTCTACAACAGATGAAGACAGTTTCCAGGTGAACACGGTTGAAGACAGCTCGTGGCTGTGACTAGATCGAGTGAGCTTTAGCAAATCTAGATGAGCTGACATTAACAGCGGAGCACGACCTCTACATTACGTAAATATGGGCCTCCGCGTGTAGAGGGTCGATGATTTCACACACACATATTTAGAGTGCAGGTGATGTTTGCAGACTGTCAGAGTATGTGATTTTTGGTTTTGTTTTAGTTTAATTTTATACTTGTGAACATTGTAAGCGTCTCCCTTTCGCAGCCGCCAATATGAGAGATGACGTCACGGTATATCACTTTAAAGCTTAGAACTTGTCTTTCCACGTGGAATCTTGAAATCCTTATGTAATCAAATATGAATTGATTAGTCGTACCGTTGTCAGAACAACATGAAATCTCACAGCTCCCTCATTCATATCTCTATAGTATCAGTTCTATTCTGGGATTTCGTTATTCATGTTCTTATGAATCACATAATTCTTTTGTTAGCATTGGTTTCTCATATATCTTTAGTTAGAATTCCAGACAACCACATATTCCACGTGGTCTTATATCACAGAATTACAGAGATCCACATATGTCACGTGGTTGTCTTCTCTTGAGATTAAAAGGGTAATGCTACATCATCAGGGAGTGACGGGAAAATCGTCACTAGGTGTTAGGGTTAACTATTCTTATAGACGGAGATTTACAATTCAGTTGAACAACGGCTTTTTTTACAGAGGCGTCACCACTTATCAAGGCCGAGAGGCCACTCAATGATAAGGGTTAAAGAGTGGACAGCAGTCAAAAGGACAATATAGTAATCGATAGTAATGGAAGTTCGGTAAATTGGTTAACTCAAGTGTAACGGTTCACCAGAAACTTGTTCACGTTGGACTTGAAGACAACCATATTGTAGTCAGTTGGAAAGCAGGAAAACGGAAGACAATTCCACAGGCGAGCAGTTCTAAGAAAGAAGCTTTGATCATGGAATCTACGTTTAGATTTAGGTACAGATAAAGAGTGTTGGGAATTATTGATAGTGTTTTATGCTAGACGAGTGTTTCTTGCGAAAGTGTGGCGAGGGAGGACCATAGATTGAAGCTCAGACGAACACTTTCCATGAAAATCACGATAAAGCAGAGACAAACTCTCAACATCTCTTCTGTGAGATAGAGGTTGCAGCGAAGAGAAAAGGACATCTACGAGGCTGCGAAGTCTATTTTGAACTCTATCAAGGCAGGGCTAGTCATTTCTAGTAGCTCCTGCCTAGATGTGGCAACATTATTCAATCCTTGGACGTACCTGGTTCTTATATAGATAGAGAATTGCATCAGCAGTAAGATATCAACTGGATTGATAGAAGGATCCGACCATTTTTCCAGCGGCCTTGGCAACAGATTTGATGTACGTATTCCATTTAAGATCAGGAGTAAAGGTCAAGCCCAGAAGCTTGTCAAAACTTAAGGCCTCCCCAAGACGAAAGTCATTCATTTCAATTGATGCCAGATGGGGATCAGAACGTTGATGGTGTAAAGATAGAAGCTTGGTTTTAGATGCATTAAAGTAACCAGCCACCCTTTCCCCATTCTACAACGTGATCAATATCAGAGGGGAGAGAATCGGAGAGAACCTGGTCGTTTACTGTCTTTGATATGCTACCATAGATGGTAGTGTCATCAGCAAAAATGTCTACAGATGATGTAAGGATGTGATTTGGAAGATCATTAATGTAGATCTGGAAAAGAGTTGGACCCAGGATGGACCCCTGAGGGACTCCAGCATTAATACTGTGAGCTTCTGATTTTTGCCCATCAACTACTACTTTAATGACCCTATCAGAAAGAAATGATTTAATAATTGAGAAGACATTTCCAGCTATACCATAGCTGAAGATCTTGTGAAGTAAAACTTTATGCCATACCCTATCAAAGGCATCTAATATGTCAAGAGCAATTGCCTTAGAAAGGTTGCCTCTGTCGAGAGATTCGCTAATCCTATGAGATATAACTGTAAGCACATCTGCTGAAGATCTAGCAGAATGACGCACAGGAGACTTATTAGCCTGTACTGAGAGGAGGATGAGCGATTACCAGAATTCTTAAATACAGGGCAGACTGATGAGATTTTCCAGGGTTATGGGAAGCAATTCTCCTTAAGACAACGTTTAAACAGTTTTGTAAGTGTGGGCCCTAGTTCAGTTTGAAGTTTTTTAGTAATATAATTGGAATACCGTCAGGGCCGGTTGCTTTACTAGAGTCAAGGTTTTTAATTAGCTTGGCAACATCACGTACAGATATTTGTATATCACATAGCGTGTTTTCTGATACAGGAGGAAATATTGGAGTTGGCGGCCTTGGTCGCAAAGGGTAGAATTAGCTGTAAAGTTCTTGGCAAAGTGTTTGGCTTTGATGCTGACGAGATTAACTCAGGTCCATTGATGATAGTTGGGATAGAGCAAACGCTTCTGTTCAGGATTCTGTTTGCTAGTTGCCAAAAACTGGTGGGAACCTAGCTGCTGCTCTGCTACTTTGTATTTGACGGACTGAGCATATAACTCTCTTGTGTTCTTTATTACTTTCTTACAATGGTTGCTGCTAGTTCTGAAAGCGGCTTTAGTTTCCATACATCTATTACGTTGGAAGCAGTGGAAAACGTGATTTCCCTGCGCAATAGCAGCAGCACATTCTGGAGAAAACCATGGCTTGCTGTTAGGTTTTTGCTGGAACTTTTTCGAGGGCATAAAACGGTCTATACCTACAATTAACCATTCCGTCAGGTCGGATACTATAGAGGACACATCCTTTTTAAACATGGAACGCAGAGGTATATCCGATATAAATGTACGGAACTATCCCAGTCAGCCATAGTGTATCGATATACTGTACGATGGAGAAGTACGTCTGAGGACTTATTGCATTTCATTTTTATCTTAATTGATACAACTGAGTGGTCGGAAGATCCAAGAGGAGACAGAACTGAAACTGAACATAGTTCAGGGCAAGTTGTGAGAAAAAGGTCTAGAAGACTCGCATACTGGCCGTCATTGTCGGGCACGCGAGTGGGTTCGTGAACAATCTGAGTGAGGTCATAAGCAATGGAGAAATCGTGACAGAACCTTCCCTCATGATCAGTCTTGTTTGAGTGGGTCAACCATTCCACATTGTGAACATTGAAGTCTCCACATACGTGAATGTTAGCTGAAGGATAAGCTGCTTTTATCGTTGCTGTTATTTGCTCGAAATCATTTTGTCGACATTCATTTAACCGATATCTTTCTATTAATTCTTATTTCTAGAATGATGCCAAGTACTTACAAGAGGGACAACCTCGCTAAGTAAAACTATTTGTGTGAAACGACCTTGTTTCGATATTGGCACGCCTAGATTGCCGGTCTGTGTTGTTGACAACTAAGCTGTCGTCACCTCCCTGTTGCTGATGCTTGCATCATTCATCTATTTAATATGAATCAAATGATCATTTGTTGGAATTCGTATCTGTGATATCTTTCCAGTTAAAATTCCTTTAAAAAGGAATGTTTTTGTTATGAGGGGAGCGGATCACATGAAGATTGTCGACAACTCTGAAGTGAAAGCCTTTATGTGCAATAATCTTAATTCGAAGTTTATATACTCAGGTTATTAGCCCGTGTCGTTAACCACTTATACACTGTCGCCTCATTGATGCTGCTGTATGTAAGAATAAATCACAACTCACACCTCTTGTTGCTTAAGTAAGGACAGGTTTATTGTGTGGAGCAGTTATTTGTTGGTAAGCCTGGAGAAACCTGCACTCTTATTTGTGTGTCGGACAAAAGATCGGACATAAACGTAGATATATTTGGGTTTAGTTTACGGGGTGAAATTTTACGACAGTTTACGACAGTTGAAGATAGTTTGTAGACAGCCTTATGTTTTACAACAGATGAGGATAGTTTCCAGTTGTACACTGTTGAAGACAGCTCGTGGCTGTGACTACATTAAGTGAGGCTTAGCAGATCTAAATAAGCTGACATAAATAGCGGAACACTGTCAGTGCGTAAATGTGGGCCTCCACGTGATAAACCAGGAGAATCCCGTAGTATATGTATAGAGGACTTCTGTTTGGCTTAAACAGAATCTCCAGCTCAGATAGAGACTACGCCTGGTTTGCTCACATTCATGATACATTTATATGTTGGTTTAGAGGAGTTGTAGATTGTATTTATTTTTATCGTGTTTTAAATGACGTTCTGGCAAAATGTATACACATGCTCATTTTGAAATATGGTATTCAAGATGGCCTCCAAATGCAGTAGCATGCTTCATAAATGATGATTATGTATAGCATTTCTTAATGGGTTAGAAAAAGTGCTGTTCGAACCAACCTTTCTGCTTGGACAGAGTACAAAACCGATTTCGAAATTTAGTAAGCGATGCTTTTATCTCCTCTCTACGTTACTAATCTTTCTCTAGAGTCACATAATCCCCAAATTGGATTATGTATTTAAATATTTTTTAATAAATAAAGGTAAATTGTAATTTAATTTTACAACGAAAGATAGTCTACCTTGTTTTTACTTCTCGTTGATATAAAAATGTAAAGAGAAAGAGAACGATTGAGAGAGAGAGAGAGAAAGAAAAAAAAAGAAGACAATCTATCGTCAAGAGAACGAACAGGCATTTAAAAAAGAAAGAGAGGGTAACTGATTAGCTCGCGTACCTAATGACATGCACGCATGAAAAAATTAGATAATCTGTATAGAGAAAATTGAGAGATATGCATAGGCAACACCATGCGTAAACGTTATGCGTTGTGAAGAAGAGGAAGAAGAAGAAGAAGAAGAAGAAGAAGGAAACGAGGACTGCCAGAGACAATGGTTAGACAAAGGAGTTGGATAGACGACAGAAGTTGGGAAAACGAACGAAGAATACGTAAAAAGAAAAAAAAAAGAATACGTAAAAAGAAGAAAAAAGAATACGTAAAAAAAAAAAAAGAATACGTAAAAAGAAGCGATAATAAGACAAAAGCAAAAATATTTTTTGGCAAGGAATAATAATGCCGAATGACAACAGCGAATTTCTGCTATGTTCCAATACTTCGACAGACTTGAAGAATACGAATAAAAGTGTAAAATTAATCAACGAAAATTGGATGGTTCTAAGATTTTTTTTTAATTTAACGTAAATAGACTTTAACGTAAACACAGTAATATAAAATATAGTGATGAATCCGATATCAATATATTCAGTTATTTGGAATATGTACAATCTCATTAAAAATATCGCGTTGTTGATATTTAGTTTCGAATTAAATTCTAATGTTTAATATTTAGAAAGCAAATACAGATTCGAAAGTTCAAGCAAATAGTACTAGACGAAAGACATTTTTAAAATACAGGTGATTAAATATTGAGTTCGAAGACACATTCTCGTGACCATCTTTACAAAAACTAACTATGAATTAAATGAATTACATACAAAATACTCGTTAACAATACGTTTCAGAATTAAATGACACTAAAGCGGTTGCTATATTGCAAAGCATAAAGATAATTCCATCGTTTTTAATATGCAAAAAATCTTGACGCCTGAAAACATGCGAAATACTGCACGTTTAGAAAGGCGCATAGACCGACGCTGTAGATCGTAGGCCTTGAATAGAAACCATTAAGAGAAAAGACCACATCAGAAATCAGCTAGCGCTTACAATGGTAGGTCTTCATGGATAATCAGATTGACAGCTAGTAAGTCTTGAGGAATCTCGCGATGTTTTTTTTTTTTTTGCATAGTAGTTACCACTTATCAAGGCCCGGAAGCCACTCGGGGATAAGGGTTATTGCGTGTACAGTAATCAGTGCGATAGTATCGTAGTAACCGTTAGTATTGAAGATTTGATAAAGTGTCTTAGTTAAGGCGGAGGTTCATCAGGTACTTGTTTATGTTGGACTTGAAGACATCCAAGCTGAAGTCAGGTGGGAAACAGGCAAACAGAAGAGAGTTCTATAGGCGTGCACTTCTAATAAAGAAACTTTGTTCATGGGATCCAAGTTTTGGTTTAGGCACAGATAAAGAGTGGGGAATTTAGGCACAGTTAAAGAGTGGGGAAACTTTTTGACAGTAGTTTCAGCTAGACGGGTGTTTATCGTGAAAGATTGGTGAGGGGGGACCAGAGATTGGAGCTCAGATTATCATTTCCCATGGAAGTAACGAGAAAACAAAGATAGGCTCGCAACATCTTTTCTGTTGGAGAGATGTTGAAGGAAAGGCACCCACCACGAATCCACGAAGTCTATTTTGTATTCTGTCAATGCAGGATAGGCTGTTTTTAGCAGCTCCTGCCCAGATGTTGCAGCAGTACTCCATCCCTGGACGTACTTGGCTTTTATATAGATAGAGAATTGCATCAACAGTGAGCGGTAGAAGGATCCTACCATTTTTCCAGCGACCTTGGCAACAGACTTGATGTACGTGTTCCATTTCAGGTCAGAAATAAAGGTCAATCCTAGAAGCTTTTCAAAACACGGAGCTTCCCCTAGTCGAGAGCAATCCATTTCAATTGATGCCAGATGGGGATTAGAGGGTTGATGATGTAAAGATAAGAGCTTGGTTTTAGATGCATTAAAATGACCAGTCACCTCTTCCCCAACTGTACCGTGTGCTCAAGATCAGAGGAGACAGAGTCAGATAGAATCTTGCCATTTATGGCCTTAGATGTGTTGCCATAAATTGCCGTGTTATCAGCATAGATGTCAACGAATGATTTAAGCATGCGTTTTGGGAGATCATTGATGTAGATCAGGAAGAGAGTTGGTCTCAGGATCTGCCTCTGAGGGACTCCAGCATTAATACTGTAGGCCTCTGATTTCTGTCCATCAACCACTACTCTTATGAGTATCAGAGAGAAGTGATTTAATAATTGAGAAAACATTTCCAGTTATATCGTAGCTGGAAATCTTGTGAAGTAGACTCTTGTTACATACTTTATCGAAGGCCTTTGATATGCCAAGAGCAATTGCCTTAGAAAGGACGCCTTTGTCGAGAGATTCACTAATCCTATGAGATATAACCGTTAGCACATCTGCTATAGATCTGGCAGAACGGAAACCATATTGCATGTCACTAAGAAGGTTATTTCCGCTGAGGTGGTTGACTACTTCTTTATTTAATATGGATTCCAGCAACTTACTCCTGACACACAGGAGATTATTGGTCTGTGCTGAGAGGGAGATGACTTATCACCCGAATTCTTAAATACAGGGCATAGTGATGAGATTTTCCAGGGTGTTGGAAGCACTTCTCCTTAAGGCAACGCTTAAAAAGTTTTATAAGTACGGGGGCAAGTTCTGATTGAAGCTTTTTCAACACTATAATTGGAATGTTGTCAAGGCCAGGTACTTTACTGGAGTCAATGTTCTTGATTAGCCTGTGTGTAAATTGATGTATATTACAATGTATGTATGTATGTATGTATGTATGTATGTATGTATGTATGTATGCAAAGTGAGCTAAAGAGTTCAGTTGATGTTCTATTTGTCCGAGAGCGGCAGGGAGTGAAAGGTACTTAGTGCTGTTTCTGATTGAAAGAGATGTTTGTCCTGACGGTAGTGCGTTAGAAAAAACAAGTGCTGTTATAAACTCTCAAAATATCATATGTTTTTTTTTGTTACAATAAAGCACATGGTTTACATTACGGCATGTTCGAAATTAAGATAAAAATTCAGACGGAGAATGTTACAAACGATTGCCCTCTGACTAATTAGATATTTTTTCTCAATTGGGAAAAGTGATCACCATTTGAAAGCAAGAATACTCGCATTTTAGCAATCACCCGGGATGGGTTGAGCCGGCTCCATTTTGTGTTAACCGCATCCTGCGTCAAAACCAACGTTGGTCGGCAGCAGATTCGACGGCATGGTCCAATCATTCACGGTTCCACCGACGGACACCACAAACGCAAGGACCGGATACGATCTCTATACCTGGCTTGACCGTTGCGATCCAACCAGTTGGGTGCATTGGTCGCCAACAATTGACGAACAAACTCATCCCCCGGCCAGCCCAACATTTGACTGAACCACTGGAGTCTCCTTTTCGGTAGCGTTTCCTCTAGGCCAAGGAAGTTACATCTAGTGCGTATGGTCGAGTTATGGATCCAGTCAGAAAGGAGAATGCGCAGGATAAAGCGGAGGTAGTAGTGATCGAAGACTTCAAGTTTGTGAAGATTCTTTCTACGCAGTGAATACCTCTCACTTCAAAAGAGAACTATTCCGACCATGGCCTCGCAGATCCGCAAGTTCGTGGAACGTCTTATCTCCTGGCGAGACCACAGTCGTTTTGGAAGACTAAGGAAGACTGCTCTAGCCAGGTTGATACGGGTAATTATATCGTCTTTCGCTTGATCAGGTGCTGTAAAATTAGCGACAAAGTATTCGACCTCTTCTACCGCTTCACAATCGAGCATTATAGCCACTTGGTCAGGAGAATTTTCGTCTTAAAGGCGTTGATTCTCATTCCAACCATTTTGGCCATGCGACTGACCTCGTCGAGTGCGTGCTGGGCCTCCGCGTTGGACTCGCCAAGGATCGCAACGTCCTCGACATAGTCAGTAAAACCAGCCAAGCTCTCTAGGATCCAGCCGAAGGATTGGGGAGAGAACACATTCTTGGCGGACGCCTGTTTGGACGATGAAGGAATCGCATTCTTCCCAATAGCAGTTCACTCTAGTTCAAGTGTGCGCGTAGTACGCTTTAATGAGGTTGGGAAGCTTGACTGGAAGCCATCGTGGCGCATTATGTCTCAGAGGCCTCTGCGATCCACCGAGTCGAAGGCTGCGGTGAAATAAATGAAGCAGATGACGGTAGATTACTGACAGGCCCAATGCTATTATAAAAGGATATATGACAAGAAGATAAGTGACTTTCGATTCTACTTTTAATTGATAGACTCTTTGGACAGTCATCATACGTATCCAATGATTAAATAGTTGATAATTCTAAAGTAGTTTCAGTTTGGTTCAAACTTGTTTGTCATTTATCCTCTTCTCTCTCTCTCGCTCGCTCTCTCTCTCTTTATATATATATATATATATATATATATATATATATATATATATACGTTTCATATGGACTTCGAAACGGCTGAGCTTACTTTTACGAAATTCTACCGAGATGTACTTTATGTGCCTGAGAATGTTCTTTTACATGTTTTCTATCGGAATACTTCTGATCAGTATTGAATATCGAACAAATACGATTAAAGCAAAAACAGTTCGATTTTCACAAAAGTTAACATTTTCATACAGCCCAACATCACAAGTGAATTGGAAAAGTTTTATCACCACACAAGCAGAAGGGCCCGCGTATAAAATCAGCAGTAAGTTCATTGATAAAACAGAGGCGCAGTCGAAATAAATGTTTCTGTTTACAGCACAATCGAATCATGTTATTTGATATTTGCATCTTAAATTTTCAATAAAATTATCACGAAAAATAATTTCACTAGAAAGTTATCTACAGTGCAATGTAGACTGCAATGTATTATAGACTAAATCACTGTGGAAGTATCACGTGAGCTTTCTCCAGGTACACCGCGATGGGTTCTTGGATACTAGAAGACTACTCACACCTGAGAGTATCCTGAAGCTCTACAAGACCACCATTCGCCCATGCATGGAGTATTGTTGCCACAACTGGTCTGGTGCATCTACCACTAGTCTTTGACACTTAGGTAGGGTCCAAAAAAAAAGGGATGTTAATCTAATCGGTCCGACTTTATCAACTAAGATCCAGCCCCTGTCCAAGCACCCCAATGTTGCATCACTGTGCCTGTTTTACAAATATTTTAATGAAATGTGTTCTGATGAACTCATTTCACTTGTACTCCCTCGACGTACATATCCCCGACAAACCTGTTTAACAATAAGATCTCACCCCATTCACTGTTGGTGTCCCTAAATGCTAGAAAGCTTTCTATTCTAATAGTTTCTTCCCTCGAACAGCTAGACTTTGGAATTTCCTTCCTACTGCCTGCTTCCCTGCCTATACTGATATGCAGAAGTTTAAATGCAACATAAACAAATATATTGTTAATCTTTCCTAGACATGCTCCCAAATAGTAGCCCCTTACGTCCAGGTAGCGATATGTTTGCAAGGGGTGAACATGAATAAAAAAACAAAACAAAAAAACAAAAAAAAACGCACATATTGTTATAAATAATTGTTATACCGGCCTTACTTAGACAGAGGAATTTACACCGATTAGCACTATAAATAGCGCTAGTAATTCCAACACCGGGGAGAGAGATGCGACTGCACTTCAACTGCTAGCTGAGTGCCCAGCAGATATACTCGCTTTCCTATCTTTGTACATTATTGTTAATACACTTGTTCCTTAACCGAACCTCGGCTTGATTGTTCTTATTTTCACTGTTGTTCCACGACACAACAATACTGAGACATACAAATAAAGAAGCCAAATAATACGTTTTATTACTTTAAATATTATTGGCAGATATGCATTGACCATGTTCGCTTTTTATTCTTTACTTATTTAAATGTTAATATTGTCTTTTATTTGTAATCATTAATTGCAATGAGGAGAACATTGCGTGTCTCAGCGCCATTTTCCATACGTAATATGAGCATCCGGCCGGAATTTGATGATAATTCAAGGACACATTTATATGTCGCCGATTTACCTGTCGGGCGGTTACGAGATTTTCGTAATGTAAAAAGATTTGTTGTGGTGTAAAAACCGAAAGCTTCAAGAATATAAACAAAATGAATGAGATGAAATTGTGATATTCATAAAAGTCATAAAAGTCATAAAAGTCATAAAATGTCACCGTACGTATATTTCCCATCTCTATTATTTAATTTTCCATGAATGTGCTTTTTAACTACATCGATAATCGCATACATTATATATATATATATATATATATATATATATATATATATATATATATATATATATATATAACTACTTAATTTACTCACATAAATTAATATACGAAAGTATAGATTTATGCGTAAACTTTAAGTATTTACTTCAAAAGTGCTCAATACGTAGGTAGAGCTAGTTTGTAAGTTATAAACTGCATATGGCCATTTAGCTACACTGAATATTCCGCATTTCATCCACTCTAGGATTCTTCAGACTTATGCCTAGAGTGGATGAAACGCGGAATATTCAGTGCAGCTTAATCGCCATATACATTATATAATTTACTATATATATATATATATATATATATATATATATATATATATATATATATATATATATATATATATGGAAATGTATAAAAACGAATACGAAAAGTATAAAAGCTTATAACTTTTCTTTATTCGTTTTCAATTGGTGACGTGCAGGAATACAAAATTATATTATGAAGAAAAATTAAATTTTTTTTTTTTTACTAGTACATTATTCTCGACCGATCCTTCAGTCTTCATCGGTGTAGTAAAAGTGATGAGCATACACGGGGAAAAGGAGAAAGGAAGGATGAGTAGAAGGAGGTATAGCCAATGAGAAATATATTTTCTTATAATATATATCAATCCTTATTTAAGAAGCTCAATATAATTATAGAGCAATATAGAGAATAAATCACAAAGTTATATTCTAAAATTCGCGATGTTGACCATCTTATAATTTATTCCTTTAATTCAGTAAACGTTTACAATCCTTGATAGTATCTGTTTGAAGCGCAAAATCAATCACTTAATTATTATATCAATCAGTGAATCTACTATGCCTTTAACTCATCAGAAGAAATAGCAACAATCAATTCGTCAAAACGAAATGAAGTGTGATTTGACATGATTAAAATCTGAAAATTGGAAGAGAAGCTGCAAATACCTTTATATTTTTCCATTACACCATATTGAATTCAATAAGGACATAATAGATTCACTGATTGATATAATAATTAAGTGATTGATTTTGCACTACGAAACAGATACTGTCAAGAATTGTATAAGTTAGCTGAATCAAAGGAATAAATTATAATATGGTCAACATCACGAATTTTGGAATATAACTTGTTGTCATTTATTTTCCCTCTCTCTGTCTTTGTCTCTGTCTCCGTCTTTGTTTCTCTCCCCCCCTCTCTCTCTCTCTCTCTCTCTCTCTATATATATATATATATATATATATATATATATAATCTGAGGTTATTGTTTTCCAGAGGTTAATAACCCAATAAAGTTTTATGAGGTTTATACAAGAGTGCTCAATACAAAAGTAGAGTAGGGTATACTCTTTATTTGTTTTTATTTTTATTTTACATAAGCAGTAATATATTGCTACACAGTCATGAGGATGTTTCGGTCAGCTATTGATCTCTACAGAGCTCTTCAGCCGATACAGCTTATACAAAAGTAATGTCATCCACATACAGTACTGTTTCGCTGTATCACAGCTCATCAGTGCGGCTAGACAGGAAACTACTTAAAGCCAGGATCGAAACTCGACCGCCCGTATGACAGTCAAGGCTTTTAAGCATTATGCTAATCGGCTGTTGCTGTGCGGGTATTGAATTAACGATGTTTTGAGGTCGTCCGAAAAATTAAGCTCGATTTGTTTACACAAAGAACATCGCTTAATACGCTAATGGTAATTCTTGTATCACTTCCCAATATGCTCAACTCAAGATGAGAAGCATTATAGCCATCCATATACAGTACTGTTTTGCTGTATCACAGCTCATCAGTGCGGCTAGATCGGCAAAAACGCATGTAATGAACATTTAAATTAAAATGTTTAAAATTCAACGCTATTTCACACGGTTAATAGTAGCCGAATGGATACGGCCTCCGCTAATCGAGCCAGAGATGTCTCGTGTCGCGGGGTTCGAATCGTTCGACTGGTAGTAATCGTGACACCCTGCACTGAAGAATCCCGAAAGGATGAAACACTAGTGTCTGTAGGTATTTAATTATTATAGTAAAAAAATAATTATATATATATATATATATACGTACACATATCTACGTACACATACACACACACATATATATATATAAATACACATACATATATGTGCATATATACTACCCTTCTTATTTACCCTTATATGTTGTACCTAGTTTTCGTAACTATTTACTAAATTATCATATTCATTCGGTTGCATTTCATATCTAAATCTTAATTCTGTTCATTTCTCTCTTCTGATGAGAAGCATTTAGTTCTTAAATGCCATGACTTCAAAAGGCTTATTCTTAATTTTCCCCTCAACTCTTCCTTATTGTTCTGATGATATAATAAACTTATATATAATTGTATTCCTTATATCTGTACTCATATAAACTGTTTCTTTTTTTGTGTGTGTATTCAAAATATTAAAAAAAAAATACGATCTATTTAAAAAAACTTACACAAAATAAGAGCCGTGGAATTGCATTCATCTGCAAATGATTTAGCTAATTTGCATATTCTTTCACACATTTATTTTAATTACTTCCCTTTTAGATTTTTTATGGGATGATCACGTTTAGTTAATTATTACGTGTAATTATATTCATACAGATATTCTACATGATTTATACTTGCGTAATATTTGCGTAAAAATGTTATAGTAAACAGAAACCTCTTTCTATATATACTTATGTATGTGTATATATATTTATTTTTAAACATTTTCCTACCAAACACCTTTGCCAGTTTTTGGTCTACAGACATGAAACTTAATATGTAGGGTATTCGAACACATGCCAAACTTTATGTTTGGATTTTAGCTGGGGAAATTCGGTGCAATAGTGAGATAAATTAAAAATATGGAATTTGCCAGGTGGCGATCAAACGACGGCATTACAAATATGCACGCGTAACGAAATAGCTATTGGTTCATGTTTTACGTTTTAGCCTTGCAGTAAACTTGTGTTCATAGCTCAGGAATGAAAATAGAAGTAAAAAGTAAAAAGTAAATCGTAAGTTAAACATTTTGCTTTTATCATATTTAAGCATATTTAACGAACGGGTAATGCCGAGCAGCGTGTTAATGCACACACACACACTTACACACACACACACATACACACACACACATACATATATATATATATATGAACAAATGATTAATAAAACATGTTAAAATACATCTTGAAAAAGAGTTAAAATCATATTTAATTTTAAAAAGGAAGCACAAGATAAGTGGATAGTCCTTAATCCGCGGAGTTTCGAAGAAATACTCTCCTTCTCATCAGAGGGCAGGAATTAGCAAAATGCGGGATCGGATTTTGCATGTAAAAGTATTTAATGAAACTACAAGTAAGTCACAGATCTTACTTGGTTAAAAAAAGGGGTGAGGTAAGGGGAATAGGAGGTAAAAGAAAAATGATAAAAAGATTTCACATGAATGGATAGTCCGGTGAAGAGTAAAAAATCCAAGAATGGTAAATTCCAAACACGGTCGAATTTAAAATTTCCAATCCAATAGGTAAGTTCCAAATGGTCCAAAATGATCCAAAAGGCAGAATTCCTTGGAAAAAAAATCACAACTGGAATAAGTTCCAAATCATTAAAAGAAAAGTTCAAATGTGCACAGAAAAAGCACTGAAGAAAATATTTAAAACGCGTCTGCCAAGGCCGGAGGAATCAAGTAAATTAAGGTTTAACCCCCCCCCCACCCACCCCCCCAAAAAAACGGAAAAACGGTGAAAGTTTAAATTTGAAAAGCAAGGTAAAACTGACCCAGACAAAAAGCGCGAAAGTTAGCGTTAATAATTAGGTCGACTTAAATATGAACGTGAAAGTACCAGAATTAAATTAAGAAACACGAGTCAGAGGAACAAATAAATGGCTAAGTTTATGAAATGGAGCGTCTATTATATTAAAAAAAAATGAAAATAAATAAATTAAAAATTGAAAATTAAAAATTAAAAAGTTAACATATTTTTAAAAACCTATATATACATATATACACACATACATATACATATACACATACACATACATATCATATACATACAGACACACAAATGCACACATACATGTACATACCTACACACACGCATATACATATATATATATATACATATATGTATACATATACAATAACACACACATATATATACATATATATACAAACACACACACGCATGCATAAATATATACACATATCCAAAAACATATACAACTTAAACAAAACATACATACATACATACTTACATACAATTTAAGGGGAGGAAATGGCCGGTATCTACCAACTCCGGAATAAGGCAAATAAATGTGTATGTAAATGCATATAGTAAAATATAAGTAAACAAATACATAGAATAAAAATGAGTAGGCTGATGTATATATTTAATTAATAGGTATACTTATACTATAAAATGGAGACAGCAGATGGGAAACCAGCCAAAGAAATAAAGAAAAACAAATAAAATTAAAAATATAAAAAGCTTAGAAATTAAGATAAAAAAAAAATGATGGGAAAAGATATATATTTGAAGGGTTAACTTAATCGCTATGTAATTTTAAATTTACCATATTTAAATTTGGACATATGTTTGCAATAGGAGATCAGTTCGTTTTAAGAATTTATAATATTACTACTTTGAGGGGAGGTGATAATAGTTATAGCTTCAGATGTACAGAGTTGACAAGACTTAGATCCTGGAGTATAAGACTTAACTTTTTTTAGGATGGTCCATTTAATTGAAAAGTGGGTATTGGCAGAATTAAGCTTTTTAACCAGTGTAGTTAGAAAAGTTCCCTGGTTATTATTTGAATTTTGGTTATTGAAAGAAGAAGTGTGGTTTGAAACTCTTTTCTTTATTAAAGTTGAAGTAGCACCAATATATGTATATGTTTTATTAATAGCTCGGGGTCGAGAATTAATATTAATTTGTTTATATATATATATATATATATATATATATATATATATATATATATATATATATAGAGAGAGAGAGAGAGAGAGAGAGAGAGAGAGAGAGTTAAAACAGTTTTTAAAAAATATATCATTCAAATATGATTAAGTGGCAGTTTTAGTCATTTAAAACTGCTTTAAAGCTTTACCGCTCACTCATTTTTCGATCAAATTTCAAACGATTATAACAGTTTATAGATCACATACTCAGCTATATTATGAAAAAAAATTCAATTTTCGTTCAGTAAAACAAAAATTATCATGAATTTACTTGTTTTCAAAATCGTAAAAAACATAAAGAGATAAGCGATGTTTACTATGACTGGTTTCTTCACAACTACGTCACTTCAGAGACTACTGTTGCTATCAATTCACCGCTATCGCGAAAAGAGAACTAAAGAGTTAAGCAGAGAGAATTGAAGAATGAAAGGAAGATAATTGGGGTGATTTTATTGAAAGTAGCCGAGTGATGTATATAGTTATTACATATGTGCATGTTATGTTCTGGGGGACAAAAAATATAAAACAGAAATCAAACAAAGAAAAAGTGAATTTTAAGAAGCCTGGAAATATCATGGATTACAATAGAAAAATGTGAGCATGAAAAGTAATATGGTTAAACTTAAACATAGAAAGTAAAGGACAAGTTGTTAAAACTGGAAAAGAAAAGGATAAGATATTCTAGTAACAAATAATAATTGGAGGTGTATGTTGGGCAAAAAAAAAATTGACTCTTATTATGATCCCTTAACATTTATTGTTTTGGGCTAAAATCCAGTTATTAAGTAAGATCCATGTTCAATGAACCTATATCTAAAATTTCAAGTGTTTAGACCCAAAATTGTCGGAGGAGTTTGGTAGAGTTCTCAAAGGTCAAATCGTTGAACTTTGACCCCTTAACAGCCAAATTTCTGGCGTAAAACCGATCACATAGATTTTTCCAAATATGTATATCAAATTGTGAGGCTGTAGATTAAAAATTGACAGAGTTATTGCGTAGGGAAATGTACACGGACAGATACACAGACAGACACACAAACACACAGACACGTTCATTTTTATAGATATATAGATTTATAACTTAAAATATTGCAGCAAAAGGAATTTTTTAAAATTCAGTTTATAACGTTAGATAATCAATTCTTAATGCTGCAATATTTCAAGTAAGTAATTCATTACATTTTTTACTAGAATATCTTGTCCATTTCTTTTCCAGTTTTAACAACTAGTTTCCAGTTTAAACAACTATATATATATATACTAGCCTGGGTGCCCGGCGTTGCCCGGGTATTGGGAGGTGTGTATTAAGCAAAAATAAATAAATAAAGTGGTAGAAGGCAGGCAGGTTCGAACCTGTACCGCGAAGGAAGAAAAGAAAAAAAAACATAAAAAAACGTGATGTCTTTGCTGTTACCTCCATCGCCAAACCGGAAGTGGTGAATATCTAAATTAAGGCTAATCGGAAATATCCGCGAAAAAGCGATTCCTCCCTGAACGAAAGTGCTCAGTTAAGAGTGAATGGATTAACGTTTTAAACCAATTTTTCGATATTTATCGTCCGGAGGGTGGATTTTCAAAACGATACCGAGGTTGTAAAAATCCGTCGCCTAGGGCGAAAATTTTAAGCAGACATACATATATAAATACATATATTTAAACATACAGGTGAACTTTATATTATAGATTCTTTTTAATTTATAATCAACTAGCATGGGTGCCTGGCGTTGCCCGAGTATTTGGAGATGTATGTTGAGCAAAAAAAAAAATTGATCAATTTTTTAGACTTTGACCCCTATTATTACCCCTTAAAATTTATTGTTTTGGGCTCAAATTCAGTGATTAATTTAGATCCATTTCCAAGGAACCTATATCTAAACTTTCAAGTGTTTAGACCCAAAATTGCCGGGGGAGTTTCGTAGAGTTCTCAAAGGTTAAAGCTTGAACTTTGACCCTTAATTGCAAAATTTCTGGCCGAACATCGATCACATCGATTTTCCACAATCTCAGTACAAATTTCGAGTCTGTAGACTTAAACTTGACAGAGTTATTGCGTAGGGAAATGAAATGTACACACACAGACGCACAGATACACAGATGCACAGACAGACAGACAGACACTTTTACTTTTATATATATATATATATAAAATTTTGTGATTCAATGGATTTAAAAATTTATGACGTGAAATGTTTGAGTTTCATATCAAAGATTTTTTATTATTCTATGTAAGGCAAAACATATATTAGAAATATTTTAACTCCTTATCCTATAGGATTTTTAAATTCATTGAATCACAAAATTTGATTTATTTGCTCTATCTTGTATATAAGCAATTCTTATATAGAGGATAATATTTATAGGATATTACTGCCAGTAATATTTTGTAAATCTTATAATCACAGGTTTCCATACCAGCTGATTGTTGGATAATTTTATTCTGAAGTGTGTACATATATATATATATATATATATATATATATATATATATATATATATATATATATATATATAGAGAGAGAGAGAGAGAGAGAGAGAGAGAGAGACAAATTCAAAACTGTAACGACGAACTTGATTTCCATATATACACAATCTTCGCCAGTCAAAGGTTTATTTGAACAGAAGTTTCTCAGAACAATATGGCAAGAGGATACTTTCTCTACAAGCAAACCCTAAGAAAATGTTCAAAATCGCATAGTATTCGCAGCCCAATATTTCCTTCATTTGACTAAATGACACTGGCTTTCAGAATAAATGATGTAGCTTCACCAACTGATGTTACATTAAGTAACAGCACCTACCTGAATACTCTACCAGACTTGTTGAATTATTTTCCTGAAATCTAAAACACAGAAACAACTAGGAATAGAATATTCGAATATCCAAGTATCTCATATAGAGATCACGCGCTAGCCCAATAAGGTGGCCATGCGATTTCTGATTTATTTGATTGAAAAAAAAAATGAAACAAAAAATAAAAAAGACTAAAGAAGCAAAATGTGAAGATTAGAAAGATTGGTAGTGATTGGTGGTGAAGCGTATTGCAGCAAAAGACTTTTATCGGCCAAGTACGGGAAAACATCACGTGTACAAAGTTACGAAGGGGAGATATGTTTAGCATGAAGAGAAGAAAGAATTTGAAAGCACGAACAAAAACATATATATTGCAGAAACGTATTATACGAATACTGTCATCCACTAATATTTAGCATAGTATTCGCAGCCCAACATTTCCTTCATATGACTAAATGCCACTGGCTTTCAGGAGGAATGGTGTAGCTTCACCAACTGATGTTACCTGAAGTAATAGCACCTTCCTAAATACTCTACCAGACTAGATGAATTATTTTCCTGAAATATAAGATCAAAGAAACCACTAGGAATTTATACTATAACATTTTTAATAGTCAGTTGGTGAATGGAAAAATGTGTTCAACTTTAGTACTATTACAGTAATTGGATGGTAAAAGAGAACTTTAATAGAATATTCGAATATCTACGTATCTCATATAGAGATCACGTACTAGCCCAATAAGGTGGCCCTGTGATTTCTGATTTATTTGATTGAAGTAAAGTGAAACGAAATATAAAGACTACACAAGTAAAATATGAAGATTTTGAAGGATTTGTAGTAAAAAAAAAATAAATAAATAAGTGGTGAAGCGTATTGCAGCAAAAGACTTCTATCGGCCAAGTACGTGTAAACATCATGTGCACAAAGTTACGAAGGGGAGATATGTTATGCATGAAGAGAAGAAAGAATTTCAAACCACGAAAAAAAATATATTGCAGAAACGATCCATTAATATTTATTACCAGCGAGAGCCGTGGAAATTGCACGGAATAAAAAAATATATTGAATAAACATATTTTAATAAAGCTAATATTTTTCTGGATAACGCAAAATGAGTTTTTTTTTTTTTTTTTTTTTTTTTTTGTACAGAAACACGCAGGAAATATGAGATTATGAACATTTTCATGAAAAAAAATATGTCAATGGTATTTTTAATATGGAATAACCCAAAGGAGATCAATTATTAAGTACTATTAATTACTCATAATATAATATAGTTCAACATAGTTTAATATTAATATAATTCAAACTTTAAGGAGTAATCTTTAATTTACTTCTTCTGTTGCTCACGACTTGGCAGACAATGTTCTTTTTGTCCTGTTTCTTTTGAATGTTCCCTTTTTCTATGTCACGGTTCGTTGACTTTCTTTCTTCTGTGAAGAACTGCTGCACGTTGAATTTATTATAAGTTCCTTTCTCACATAATTACAACAATTCTCATATATAATTATAATGATATTCGGAAATGATGCTATATCAAAGGGAGATCACTCTCACATTTTTGTCAAGCCAAATATTGGAGTTGCGGTCTTTTTTTTTTAAAGCAGTTTAGCTTTCAATAATTGTATTTGTCGTTTTTTCTTTCAAAGCATAATGTACGGAATAAAGAAGGCATACGCGGAATAATATATGAAAATCATTATTTATCTATATATTAATAGGATAGCGTGTGTTATTTATTTTGTGTGTCACGCTTACATCCGAGTGATTCTCGTTTAATTGTTATGGACTTCCATTTCTTGTAATAAATAACTTTACCTAAAATTCTTCATAAGTTTTGGTTTCGGTTTCGATTATAGCTCATGATACTTAAGTCATTTATTTTTTCATAAATAATTTTATTAAGAATTTTTCATAAGTTTTGGTTTCGTCTTCGATTATAGTTGATGACACTTAAGTCATTTATTTTTTTTTATAACTAATTTTACCAAGAATTCTTCATAAGTTTTGATTTTGGTTGCAATTATACCTGATCGAACTCCAGTAATCTATTTTTTTATAAATACTTTTACCAAGAATTCTTCACAAGTTTTGGTTTCGGTTTCGATTATAACCGATGACACTCAAGTGATGTATATATATATATATATATATATATATATATATATATATATATATATATATATATATATCATAAGTTTTGGTTTTGGTTTCGATTTTAACTTACGGAACTCAAGTCATATATATATATATATATATATATATTGCATAAGTGTTGGTTTCGGTTTCGATTATAGCTGACGGAACTGAAGTCATAGGTATATATATATATATATATATATATATATATATATATATACGCACACATATTTCATAAGTTTTGGTTTCGGTTTCGATTCAAGCTAATCCACCCAAATGCATATGAATATGTTTTTTTTTATGTTTTAAATCACAACTATATAACATATAAAAATCGATAGAACATTAACTCTATAATAATATATACGAAATCTACAAGAATTAAAATATCATACTTAAGCGTACTTTGCGACCGGGCTAAGTCGGGCGTCTCTGCCGATTATGATAAATACTTTCGTAGTTTTAACAAAAGAGCTGCAATAATATAAGAAGGTCTCCATTTACGCAGAACATCTACAGAATGCGAACATCAATATATTACATATGGATGAATCCTGTGTGAAATTTCCACAGGCCCTGCTAGTCATAATTATTTGTACTAATTTTACTATTCGACTCATCACTTTAGTATCGTCTAAACGATTTTATGCGCTTCGATATAAGCACAATGTAAGTAATACTGTTGCTAGGCCAGAAGTTGCAGTGATTTTGGTTTCTTATGTTATGTAAAATATAAACCTTGTACGTATATTCGTCGAGAGTTTCATTATTTTAGTCAGCAGCGTTTATATTTCCTTTACAACTCAAACTTGTGCTTACGCATTATCAAAGTTGATATCAGATGTATAAATCGTTAACAGGTGACGAATGTATATTGTTTATCTAATATACACAAAAAGGTATATAATATCATAATTAACTGGTTTATAAGAGAAAGAGAGAGAGAGAGAGAGAGAGAGAGAGAGGGTAATGTTATTTACTTCTTTACTACCTTTGTAGCCAGGGAGGATCAGTAAGGAAGACACGAACATGGGCTAGGAAAAAAAGGTATTTCTATTGAAAACAAGGCAGAATATAGCAAAGCAAATATAACTTACTACAAAGTACACACACACACACACATACATACACACACACACACACCAATTACAGTCGGTTTATTTGTACAGTTTGGAAGAGTTCATATGTGAGTATTCAGAACATCCTACTCCTAAGCCTTTTTGTACCGCAAAAAGCTAATAAATATATTTCTACTTTCGGTCGATAGTCAGTGGGTAGGTGAATTTTGCCTTTCTGATCGACCATCGATGTTCTGGAGTTGGTTATGGTATATCAAGGTCGATCATTTGAAAAAAAAATCGCATCAATCGGCTCTTCCACCACGGATAATATGTCTCTAATGTCATCTGAGTGACTTTTTTGAAAAATTATTATTTGCTTTGGTGACGCATGTGAGTATGCCTTGTACTCCATATCGCCAATCCTTTACAATTTAATTTAAGGTTTGAGTTTCTTTAGTAATATCAGTTATTAGTTTATGACTGACATCCCAATTCTGTTGCGAAAGTTCAGTTAATTGGGTATTTTTTTGTTTATACAAAAAAAACAAAAAAAAAAAACTGAAATATTAGAAGCTAGTATAGTCGGACTTTGTTTTTGTCAATACTACTTGCGGCTCGGCTTGTTTTTTTACTTTATTTGTATCGTTTTCGCGTTTAAACATAAATTCTTTTTTCTGCAACTCCATGACGCTTTTATTATCTGCTCACGTTTTAACTGTTGTTGATTTATTCTTTTTAATATCTTCCTTGAATTGCTGTTGTAGTATC
Organism: Euprymna scolopes; assembly: GCF_053919585.1. Lineage (NCBI taxonomy): Eukaryota > Metazoa > Mollusca > Cephalopoda > Sepiida > Sepiolidae > Euprymna > Euprymna scolopes. The sequence goes on along the minus strand of NC_136486.1, from coordinate 36,325,135 downwards.
TGTTGTTTTGGCAGTTCTTGTTGCTGTTTGAACATTTCAGCTGTAATCGTCCATTTTGTAGACTTTTTCTAAAGTGCGAATTTTACTTACTTCACCCCCCCCACCATTTTTCCAGTGCTAGAATTTTTTTTGCATCATAGTTGGTTCAAGGACTTTTGAAGTATTTTCGTAATCATAGTTCAAAGATTAACTTTTGTTCCGAGACCGATATATTTGCTGTGTAATAATTAGGGCTATGACAGCAGAATATTCTATATATATCCGACACAGTTAATCAACCGAGAACCACATAACTCTATATGAAAGCATATAAGGTAATGGATACACATTCGAGAGTCAAAACAATGAAAAGAATATGCTGTTGTCCTAGCCCTAATTATTACTTTATGAGTTTTATTTTCGAATAACGGAATTTGTTAATAGACCTTTTCTGAATTCTAGTTTTTCGTTGTCAAATTGTTTGCGCTGTACATACTCTCTTTATGAATTCGTATTTTTCATCGACAAGGTTTTGTGACCCAGAAGGGTCCCTAAGAAAGACACGGGCACGAATATGTGTCAGGAAAATAGCATTTGTATTGAAAACAAAACGGAATATTCAGAAAATAAGAATCATAGTACTTAACTCTAATATGGCTGACTGCGAAGTATACACACTCATCCGAGAGTTGGTACCTCTCGATCTGTTTATACCATTCAGAAGAGTTCATATTTTGGGTACCGGTGAGTCCCCACAACACTAACTCAATGTTTGATAAAAGAAAACTTTAAGAACATACTCGAATAACATGTATCGCATAGAAGGATAAAGTGTTAGCTCTGCCAACAGTTCCTTGATTTCTGAGAACGTAATTTGAAGATAGCGTATATTTTTTTCACCGTCTTACGGGCGTTTCGCAATTTATGATTAAAAATTTTCTTTATTATATTTACTACTCGTCTAGGATCATAACATCTCACTAAAACTCGACAGTGTCCTAAAACGAAATAAAATTAAGAAAGATGCTTAAAAAGATTAGAAAAAGAAAAAAACATGAAACACTTACTTCAAAGATGATGTGAGTTTGTGTCATTTGAATTAATGTAAAAAATGAAGATTTGTTGTTAAATGACGCTTATTCAAAAGAAGGGTTGTGCTTTAGTATAACCCCTTTACAAAATATATCCGACATTCTTTGTCATTGGCCAAAACCCGATTAAAAAGCTTCCCCTATGTCTGAATACATTTTATGTAAAATTTCAAATGTTTAGACCAAATATTGGCTGAGTAATTTGGTAGAAACCGCAGCTGTCATTTTTTTTTAAATTTGGCCCCAATTTTGACACCTTAACATTTACTGCTTTGGACTCAAATCGAATGAAAAAGTTTGATCCATTTCCAAGTAACCTACATCTAAAATTTCAAGTGTTTAGACCCAAAATTTGCGGAGAAGTTTGGTGGAGTTTTAAAAGGTATAATCGTTGGACTTTGACCCCTTGACAGGCAAATTTCTGGCGAAAACCGATTAAAACTATTTTCCCTAAATCTCAATACCCATTATGTCAAATCTTGAGTCCGTAGACTGAAAATTGGCAGAGTATTTTGATAAGGAAATGTACTTACGCAAACACACGCACACACACAGACAATTTTACTTATATATATATATTTTCTTGTATAACTAAAATGAAATATTGAGGAAAAATCCAAGATGCCAATGAATAATGAAACAGATAAATCACATTGCATCTTCCGACACACACACGTTCAGTTTCAAATGAAATATCTCGGGTTAATATCCAGCTGATGCAATGAATAACAACCCAGCTAATAACCGGTTGAAAGATGGCTATTCAATTGGCGCCAAATCCTTACGTCACGAGTCGCCTCTCCACGCAAGCTGCGAAAGATTACGTCGTCAAATATTTGGGCCAATCAACAGTTTTTATTTTGTCAGCTATGAATTATGGAGATAATTGGCAGTTTTTCTTCTCATGGCGAAGCGTTGCAAATCCGTTTTTTTTTTTACCAATTGTAAACATGTGCCTTTCAGAAGGCTCGTTAACATGTGTTTGGTCTATGACAAAATAGTTAAGAAAATAAAACGTGGATCTAATAAACGTATCTAATGCCGAGTTTTCGTTTTCGTATTTCAAATTAAGTTAGCATGTCGCTTCGTACACTTGAGAAAACAAGCGTTCGCCGACATAATAATAACATTGATAATTTTAACAGCAATATTTTGAGAAACCGCGTGAGAATACAGTTTATTGATTATGTAAGCAAAACTGTGCTCTTTTAATTTACGTGTGACAATCAGGGAGAACTTTACTACCGGGCAGAACCGCAACCCCAGCCTTAACCAACACTAGTTTTAACTTTAGATATATTTCTCCATACGATATAATAACGTTGACACGTCGTTTATCGTTGAATCATCGAAATGAAGCGACATTGAATCTGACCCGTATCAGATGGGTGATCATTTGAGAATACTAGGTACTGTATACATTCAGGTATGAGGATATGTACTGTAACAGAGCGCGTATGAGCACGTATGGAAAATATCAGCAGGAGAGCATTGCTAGGGCCGCTGGGAAGAAGGTGGGCTCTCTCTACCGTGCTAGAAAACTACTTACGCCTGTAAGTATCCTGTACCTCTATAAAGCCACTATGGAGTATTGTTGTCACATTTGGGCGTGTGCATCTGCTACTAGTCTCCCCTCCTGGATAGGGTTCCAAAGTCCCATCAATGAAATGTTGCATCCCTCTGCCTGCTCTATAAGTATTTTAATGGTAAATACTTTGACGAACTACAAGCACTTGTACCCCCTCGACGTAAATACCCCCGACAAGCAGTTAAATCTCACCCCTATAGTAGAGATTCCTAGGTGTAAGAAAGCCTTCTACTCTAATAGGTTCCTCCCACAACTGCTGGACTTTGAAACTCCCTTCCGGGATTCTGCTTTCATCACTGTACTGACATGCAGAAGTTCAAGTGCAATGTGAACAGATATCTTGCTGCTCATCTACCCTCATAATGTCTCTGCAACTTATGTCCCCGATAGCAGCACCCTACTTAAAAAATTGAATAATAAAAAAAATAAAGCTGTAATTTTTTCGGCTTGCCGAAAAAAAATCAGCTATGCAAATTAGGAAGTGTGATCGAGATGAAAAAAAAAGAGGACATCACGTGGTCGGGAGAAAGTTGCAGGGTGGTTGAAAAAGATGGACGTGTAAAGTCGATAACGAGAAATGGCTGTTTACAGGCAGCGTGTAGTGAAGCAGAAAGAATATCGGCACTAGGCGAGATGGATATGTGGCCCCGCGGTGGCAGAGAGAGAGAGAGAGAGAGAGAGAGACAGAGAGACAGAGAGACAGAGAGAGAAAGAGAGAGAGAGACAGACAGACAGAGAAAGAGAGCGAGAGAGAGAGAGAGAGACTCTTAAAGCTGGTGTCGAAATGAGGAGAAATAAAAAACGGCAATAAACGACTCATGTTAAGAAAAAAAGAAAAGCTGGATCGGATATTCTATTTATTTTCTTTGTTCCTTCCACGTTATGATACTACGCAATTCGAGATTCCCTTTGAAGCAAGGTGTAGAACTTGATAGCCTTTCACAGATATTCTGGAATGTTATAATGCAGAAGTTGGCTAGAGTACCTAAGCTTTGGTGAAGTCAGTATATCTAGGAAATAGTTAGTCTTTTGAAAAACAATCATTCATAAAGGAGGACTCGTTTGTTCTGTACAGCAATCTTATAAACGAAATACTTGCTTCCCTTTTGTCATAAACCAGCAGATATGTAGTCAGGCTTAGATAACTGCCATGAAATTACTCATATTATGTAATCAAAATTGTATTCTTTTTAATTCACGGCGAAAATCAAAGAGAATTTTACGATCAGTCATTCGGATTGCACTCAAAAGCGTTAGACAGTAACAAATCCAAGTTGCAAAAGGATTTTAAAGTAAACTTTAGATATACTTCCATATCCGTCATAATCAGGTTGACAGACCAGTTTTCATTAGCTCATAGAAGTTAAGCAACCTTCAGCCTGACCAGTCCCACATGAGTAATTATTTGTGAATACTAGGCGCTGTATGCATTCAGACACGTGGGCATGTATAATACCCCAGAAAGATGAACACGCCTGCTTTGCACAGTTCTAGCTTAACATTTGATGAGGCATAGAATCTGCTAGACGCGCCTTGATATTCCAGAGGGTTACTATATTGGAGGTGTAAGGAGTTTCTTCCGTCGGGATGAAGGCAAGTCATTAAGGAAAGGGGTCTCTTGAGACACGAAACCGTAAAAACGGATCTGGTTTGCCATATATAGCGATCTTGTCGTGATCGTCTGACAAACAAAACACACTTTAAAAAATTTAATCACAAAAGCAGTAAGTCTCCGTAAATTGTCACAAGTCACATGTCAGTGCTCAATCTGGTGTAACAAGAAGAAGCGAAATAAATGAATACTGATTTGTCTTAAAAGCATCGTTAAGATTAATGGATTGAGACGCTTTCTGCATTTTCTATTTAGCCTCTTAATATAAATTTAACAAGAACGTATGTTAATTGTGAAAGTGTATATCTCCTCCTAACAACGTACGTTGAAAGCCCCCACAATATCAAATGTGAGTAAATTTTTCAAGATTAATGTCAAATGTCAGACATAATGTGGAATTTCATTGGCTGCAATATCGCCGTGCAGCGAGTCTTTACGATGCATAACTGATGTTATCGAGATAAATGCGCCATTTACATTTTCCGTGCACTTGGCGTTGAGCTTTGACATCAATATTCCCAAAAAATTATTTCGAATGTAAATCATAATCGATATTTTGCCTGGAGTTGGTGACGATTAGTCAAATTATGTACATCCTAGGCTGTACGTAAGAAAACACTATCCAACCAATTCATAAAATAAACAATTTCAAATTGGCTCAGGTAACAATTAAAACGGTTCATTGATAGTCACAACTGATCACTTGAAGCGATATTTCAGGCAACTGAATTGGGCTGCTTCAAGATGCGTTTAATATTGCTATGTATAAAAGAAGCCAATGGTTTTTATGGCATATATACAGCAAATTGTTAAAAGAAAACAATCATATCATATATATATAGCAAACTTGTAAAAATGAACCATCATGTCCTTTACATATCAAACTTGTTAAAATAACCCATGGTGCCATATATATATATATATATATATATATATATATATATATATATATATATATATATATATATATATATCAAATTTGAAAAAAATAAACCATCATGTCATATATATATATATATATATATATATATATATATATATATATATATATATATATCAGACTTGTAAAAATAAACCATCATGTCATCTATACTCATATGAATTTGCTTTCCTTTTGTGTGTATTGATATTCATATTAAAACCCCTCTTTTTTATTTATTTAAAAAGAAAATACAATTTTCTTATATATGGGTAGTGGAAATGCATTCACTAGCAAAAGATCTAGCTAATTTGCATATTCTTTTAAACATTCATTTTAATTAATTCCCTATTAGTTTTTTTTCGGTTTTCTTATGGGGTGATCATGTTTAGTTAACTAATACGTGTAATTATATTCATGCAGCTATTCTACATGATTTATACTTGCATAATATTTGCGTAAAATCTTTACAGCAAACAAAAAATTGTTTCCATATATATTTATGTATACGTATATATTTTTGTTTAATCTTTTAGTCTATCTATCTATATATGTATAGATATGAAAGTGTCTGTCTGTCTGTGTACATTTCCCTACGCAATAACTCTGTCAATTTTTAGTCTACAGACTCAAAATTTGATATACAGGGTACTGAGAATTGGGAAAATTTAGTGAACGGTTTTCGGCCGGAAATTTGTCTGTTAAGGGGGTCAACGTTCAACGATTTGACCTTTGAGAACTCTACCAAACTCCTCTGACAAATTTGGGTCTAAACACTAGACATTTTAGATATAGGTTGTTTGGACATGTATCTAACTTAATAATTGAATTGGAGCCAAAAACAATAAATATTAAGGGGTCATAATAGGGGTCAAAGTTTTAAAATTTTTTACCTCTGCGATCTCTACCAAATTACTCAGACAATTTCTGGTCTAAACATTTGAAATTTTACATAAAGGGTATTCAGAGAAAGGGCAAGCTTTTTCATCGGTTTGGGTCGAAAAAATTTAGTTACCAATATATAAATGTATGCATGTATGTATGCTTGCAAGTGTTCCTAAAATTTTCGACAGAGGCAACGGATTTTTACAAGATCAGCATCGTTTTGAATTTCGACCTTTCTGACGACAAATATCGAAAAATTGACTAAAAATATTAATATCTTCACCTTAAACTGGGCACTTTTCTACAGGGGAGGTCACTTTTTTCGCCGATATTTTTTAAAGTCATCATCTCCTTTCGATTGTCCAGCCTAAATAAAAGAAAACGTCACTTCCGGTTTGACGGTGGTCGTAACAGCATATACGTGAACGTGTCTGTGTGTGTTTGTCTACATTTTCCAACGCAATAACTCTGTCAATTTTCAGTCTACAGACTCAAAATTTTATATACAGGGTACTGAGATTTTGAAAAATCTTTGTAATCCATTTTCGGCCAGAAATTTGTCTGTTAAGGGGTCAAAGTACAGCGATTTTTCTTTTGAGAACTCTACCAAACTCCTCCGACAATTTTGAGTCGAAGCACTTGAAATTTAGAATATAGTTTTCTTGGACATGGATCTAACTTAATAATTTAATTTAAGCCAAAAACAATAACTGTTAAGGGGTTATAATAGGGGTCAAATTTTAAAAAATTCACCGCATTTTTTTTGCTCAACATACACCTCTAAACACCCGGGGAACTATATATATATATATATATATATATATATATATATATATATATATATATATATAATTCTAGCGAAAGTACTCGTCATGTGCAGGGTTCAAAAACCACATACAGAAAATGGACTCTGATTCATGAAAGTATGATAGGTTATGAAAAGGAAGGGTTGTAAAGAGATAGCTTCGAATTTGGGGGTATCAAAACCAAAGCAAAGTATAATGAAAGTAAAAATAAAAAAGATAAACCCCATAATTTATTATACCATACCTGTTCACACTAAAACACTTATCACAATAGTCGGTGGATCTATATTAAAAAACCTTGTTAAACTTTGTAACATATTTCTATTCTATGGAGGTCAGGGGATAACGAACATCCCATAATTTTATTATATTATAGTTCTTCAAACTGAAACATTATTACCAAAGTATACTTACGCAAATAGATATGAAAAGTCTTTATTAAAGTTTGTGCCTATTTCCATTCTATGTGGTGCATTCGCGAACGCAGACCTCACAATTTTATTATACCATCCCTATTTAAGTTAAAACATTCTTATCAAAGTATTATTATGTACATCTATATCAAAAACACTTGTAAACGTTTTTTTTAAATTTTTTATTTCCATACTTTGTGGACCAGGCGCGTACGCAGACCCCACAATTTTAATGAATCATTATTATGCCAGATCAAACATATCCATTGCTGTGTCTCGATACATCTTCTATCATTATATGTGATCAGTTTTCTATAATAGTCAACCATATAGGGGCCTATTCGTGACCAGACGCACACACAGACGTTCAGCTTTATATATATATATATATATGACAGCTTTATATATATATATATATGACAGCCCCTTTAAGAAATTCGTTTCTTATCGTTGAGCACTTTCAGTTGAATTAAAAGTCGGTCAATTTAGCTCTTATGCGTAGATCATCGTATAACGATTTGATCACTGTCTGTCTGACGTAATGAACATTTAAATTAAAATGTTTAAAATTCAACGCTATTTCACACGGTTAATAGTAGCCGAATGGATACGGCCTCCGCTAATCGAGCCAGAGATGTCTCGTGTCGCGGGGTTCGAATCGTTCGACTGGTAGTAATCGTGACACCCTGCACTGAAGAATCCCGAAAGGATGAAACACTAGTGTCTGTAGGTATTTAATTATTATAGTAAAAAAAATAATTATGACAGCCCCTTTAAGAAATTCGTTTCTTATCGTTGAGCACTTTCAGTTGAATTAAAAGTCGGTCAATTTAGCTCTTATGCGTAGATCATCGTATAACGATTTGATCACTGTCTGTCTGACGTAATGAACATTTAAATTAAAATGTTTAAAATTCAACGCTATTTCACACGGTTAATAGTAGCCGAATGGATACGGCCTCCGCTAATCGAGCCAGAGATGTCTCGTGTCGCGGGGTTCGAATCGTTCGACTGGTAGTAATCGTGACACCCTGCACTGAAGAATCCCGAAAGGATGAAACACTAGTGTCTGTAGGTATTTAATTATTATAGTAAAAAAAATAATTATATATATATATATATATATATATAAATAAATGTTGCATCCCTCTGCCTTTTCTACAAGTATTTTAGTGGTGAATGCTCTGACGAACTGCAATCACTTGTGCCCCCACGACGTGAGCACCCTCGACAAACCCGACAGGCTGCTAAATCCCACCCCACACTGTAGAGATCCCTAGATGTAAAAGATCTTTTACTCCAATAGTTTCTTCCCCAGAACCTCTAGACTCTGGAATTCCATTCCAGGTCCCTACTTCCCCAACAGTACTGACGTGCAGAAGTTCAAGTGTAACATGAACCGACATCTTGCTGCCCAAATCCCTACATAATACCCCAGTAGTTGTTGCCCCTGATAGTAGCCCCTACACCAAAGTGGCAATTTGCCTTGTTTGGGGTGAAAATGTAATTTAAAAAAAAAAAAGAAAAGTTTTCGTATTTCTGAACCGAATTTATTTAAACATATCAAGAAGACTCAACTTTTCTCAAGATTGAATAAAAATCACTATTATATTCGTTTTTACACTATAATCTTAATTCAACATTTCTATATTCGTTTTTACTCTCACCCTTTATCAGGTTTACTTCCTAAAATAGTTAGTTGGAAAAACTTCTGAATTAGTATCTCACTAACATCGGATATACGCATTAGGAGCTTGAATTGTGTTCCCTTCAAATCGTTACAATCGAGTTTAGGGCACGTAGATATGTGACACATAAAGATCACGTCAATAATCTTTCTCCGGAAAATGTTATACATGAGATGGAAATTACATCAACTTAAGATATATTTCAAGTTTTGTAAAAAGGTTCGCCTTTATCTATCCGTTAGGTCAGCAAGAAACTTAGATTCAGGACAACTTTCATCGTTTGCCCGTCTGATATTGTAATAATGATTTTAATATTTCATTTTTTTTTCACCGATAAATTTTACATAAGAATAAACTTGTAGATTTAATATAAATTTTCAAACCTTTCCTTCGTTAGTGAACACATAAACATCACACGCAGAAGCACAGACATTAAATTATATATATATATATATATATATATATACTAGCACGGCTACTTATCGTTGCTCGTCTTCATAAAAACTGAATAAAATTGTTAAATAATTTTAGTTTTCTCACATATCTAGAAAGAAATTCTTTTTTTATATGAAGAGTAAAAAAATAATATTAAGGAGGCATTCAGAGCGCTACTGAAAGCACCAAATAGAATTAAGGATACATCCAGAGCACTATTAAATCTAAGTTCGTACCTCGCCTGTTCTTAGGTAGAAGTGACAGCAGTTAAGAAACAACAAATACAATCCGAATTAAATTTTGAAAAAAATAATTTTATTTACAGGCTGCATTAATAATTGATAACATTAAAGGATACAAATAGACATTTGAATCCCAACTATTTTTTTTTTAAATTTTAGATATTATTTTTCCGGGATTATGCTGATTGAAAATAAAGGGTTAGGTTATAGCTAATCGCCTCTGTCTGAGAATGCTGACAGAGCTGCACAGGCAATGTTTGCAGGATAAAAGTGTTTCTGTTCTGAGGCACTAATTTATCAATCCCATTTCCGACAATAGTGACACATTACTTGTGGGCGGAGAGAAATATATAACAGCCAACTTTGTAGTTGTTTGTTGTGTATTTTTCAAAGTTTTATCTGAACATACAAACATTACACACGTACAGACAATTACTGTTTATATGATATATTAGAAATTTTACTTCTTTGTATCGATTCTATAGTTTTAATAATATATTCTTCTATGATAAGTTTATGTTATTTAATAATTAGCATGTGGAGAAATTTTATTATTATTTGATGCATCATCATATTGACATACCAAGATTGAATTTTTATCTATTAAGCATAGTGTCGTCTAATATCGTAAATATCAATAGTGTAAAATATGTTGGGGTCATAAAGCGCCATCATTCATACCTTGTGAGTCGCTAGTAAAATTCGAAATGATATATCTGTCAAGGTGAAAATAGTTTTCGGTTTAATATCTCGAAAATAATGGAACGTCCATAACTACGATTGACAACAAACGTAAATATATATAATAATCGATTTAATTATTGTAGCAGGAAATTTTACATGTTCTCGAGTAATGTTGGTAGAGCTGTTTCTTGATTTGGAGAATACGGTAGCTCAGATGTGCCAGTAGGATACCGCTTTTGAACAGAAAGAAGAGCGTTCAATATCGGTTAAATGTCATAAATATTGGCTCGTTTATCAGTAGATACAGGATATTTTAATTACTTGAAGGAAGATCCATTATGTAAGTCATTTCGTCATTTTTTTAAAAGTCTTATTATATTAAAAACTAGAAATTAACGACCAAACCGTAGTGAGAGAACAACAACTACAATTGGGGAGATTGTGAATTTATAAGATCCAAAAAAATCCAATCTTGCTTGCCATTTGGAGCCCGTAGCGTAGTGGATAGAAATGCAGGAATATCCAAGATTCCAAATGAGTATTGCATGTTTTAATCCCACCCAAAGTCGGTCAGAGGATTAGTTGACCAAACCGTGGAGAGATAAAAATAACTACTAAAAGCAGTAATTGCTGTGGATGTACCTATTTACTATTCCTCCCCACGGGACAGAGTTAGACACCAGGGTCGTTTTTTAACGTGGAGAAAAGGTAAAAAAATAAAAATTGCCTCAGTCGTGAAGGATTTCTCCTCCACCGAAAGAGAACAAGAAATGGAAGTGCAGCATCTGAAGAACAGATACTACACTTTGATGTGGATGCAGTTGCAGGATTCAACATTCCTACCCCGTTGCGGTTAACCTGACGAAGACCGGAGGAATAATTGGCCGAAACGTCGTAGAAAACAACAACTAAAAGATCAGGATAATAGTCCAAATAATTAAATAAAAAATTAAACAAATTTACACATCTCCAAAATAATTCCAAAAATTAATTCACTATAACAATCGGTAAGGACCCGAGAATTGGAAGGGTGTGGATTTATAAGACCAAATAAAAAAAAAATAGAGATTAACGCTTAAGGAACATTGTAACGTCAATTGAAACAGAACTTCTATCATGCTACATATGGATGCATTTTCTTTGGCCTCAGTTGAGAAATGTTTTTTTTTTGTATGTCACACTAAGTTTGAATAGCGTTAGTATTGGTCCGTCACGCTATGTTTAAATAACATAAGCTCACGCCGTTTCAGAAAAAAAAAATATTTGTTCTAAAAGATGTTTTGATATTTGGCAAAGTGTTATATATCATTAGAAAGCACGTATTCTACTCTACAAAATAATGGTTATCGTTTTTGTCCTTATAATTTCTTCTCGTTTTTCAGAATTGTCAAATGGATTGCCAAGTAGATAAAAAAATGACATTTTCGACACCTCGTTCTTTTCGCCTTTAATCGATATCAAAAGGCGATTGAAGTGACCAAGGAAATTTGTGCCGTATATGAAGAAAACGCTATAGCTGCGAGAACTATCCGAGAGTGGTTTATCAGATTCAAATACGGTAATTTTGACCTTAATGAGGTTCCTCGTCCGGAAGACTAATAAAAGACGAAGACCAACTTAGAGTTCTTTTAAAGGAAGATGGCCATAAGCCATGTAGAAGTTATATAAAAAGATGACATGTGAAAAGATGCAACAATTTCACGCCACCTTCAGTCGATGGGATTTTCACAAAACTTAGAGCTTAGGTCTCACACGAAATTACTATTGCTGTTTAAATTATTTGGTTTTTCTTTTTAAAAAATGGCGGGAAATTATGCAACAACTTAATACATTCGTTTGTCAGTCATGTTACGTTTAAATAGTATTTTCGTTGATCTCTCACGTTCGGATAGCAATTACCTTAATCTGTCACAACCTATTGAAATATAATATTTGTCATCCTACGTTTAAATGGTATTTACGTTGATTATTTACTCTACATTTCAATAGCATGTTCATTGATCTGCCACACTACATTAAATTGGTATGTTCATTGGTCTGTCATATTACGTGTAAATTGCATTTTTGTGGATTTGGCTTGCCAAGTTTAGATATTTTAAATTATAACTAGCAATTTCTTTGATCTGTCGCGCTATATTTGAATAGCATTATAGTTGACTTGACTGGCTATGTTTAAATCGTAATTTTGTTGATCCTTCACGTTTAAGTCATAAATAGCATTTTAATTGATCTTACACTCTATGTTTTAATAATATTTCCGTTAGACTGTAACGTTTCGTTTAAATAAAATGTTCGTTGATTTGGCACCTTAAGTTTTAATAAAATTTAGTTGATCTGTCAAGCCAGGTTCAAACAGTACTATAGCTGATCAGCCATGTCATGTTTAAAAATAATTTCGTTCATCTGTCACGGTACGTCATAAATAGCATTTTTGTTGGTCGGTCACACTTAAGTCATAATAACATGTTCGTTGGTGTATTACGCTTCAGTCATAATGATATTTTCGCTGGTTTGTCACACTTAAGCCATAATATAATTTATGTTGGTCTGTCACACTTAAGTCATAAATAGTATTCTTGTTTGTCACGCTTACGACATAAATCGCATTTTCATTGGTATATAACATTTGAATCATAACTATCATTTTCGTTAGTCTCTCAAGCCTAATTAAAAAATGACATTTTCAATGGTCTGTCACACTTAAGTCATAAATAGTATTTTTGTCTGTCACGCTTAAATCATATATTTCTGCTTCGTTTTGTTGTAACGGTATACTTCAATAGCATTGTTGCCGACGTGTCATGCTATGTTGAAACAATATTTTTCTTGGTCTCCCAGGCTTCATTTCAAACAGTATTTCTTTTTAGTCTATGACGCCAAGTTTTAAATCGGATTTTCATCCTTTAACACGAAGGGTACATGAACGTATTAAAAAAAAAATGTTGGTTCTCGTTTTCGTTTCGTGGAAGAAAATTTATCGCCACTTTCTCAGCTGTTGTCTGCGCTCAGCGTTTACTTTTGTGGGTTCCACAGGGTGAATGGTGCCTATACACGGATCAATTTACGTATCCGTTTTAAGGACAGGCGGTCTTTGATTTCACACAGACTCCATATAAGGCTGTGATTCTTTGGTTTACACAGGAAAGAACTCTTAGGAAGAAATAAAATACTAATGAGATTTCTTCTGTTTTTCGTGTATTTTTTTACTTGAATTTATAATACCCAATCCCTTGAATATCATTTTCAGTTATCTTAGACGTTTACTTCATATATTCGTTTTTCTTAGTTTCTTTCTTTCCTACTTATTTTTGCTTTATTTTTTGATTTCTTTTATTTATATTTTTCTCTTCTCGTTTTTTCTTTCTTTTTTGTAATTATGTTTTCATTTGTTTCCGATTTTTTATTACTTCAAAAATTTTTTCATTTTTTCTTTATTCTTTTATTTGTTTGTTTTTCTTTTCTTTCTTTCCTTTTTTGATAATTCATTTTTCTTTTTTTTTCTTTTCTTGTAATAATGTTTTTACTTGTTAGCAATTTTCTATCTATTATTTCGAAATTTCTTCACCTTTTTTTTCCTTTTTCCCTCCTAGCTACTCTTTTTATAGTTTCTTCTTTTTTCCGTCTTTACTATTTAGCTTTTATTTTCCTTTTTTTTTGTAATTATATTTTTATTTATTTTCAATTTTTTTTTTTCATTTTCAACTTTTTAAATTTTCTCCCTTTTTGCCATAGTTTTGTTTTGGTCTATTTCTAAAAAAAAAAAAAAACTACTTGTTTATTTCTTTTTCTAGATTGTTGACTTTCGTTTTTATCTATTTCTTTTGTTTTCTTTTTAATTATTCTACAAACACGTGCGTGCGCACACATACATACTTATATATACTAGCAGGACCAGTGGAAATTCCACATGAAAACTTTCAAGTGTTAAGACCCAAAAGTAGCTGAAGGGTTTGGTAGAGTTTTCAAAGTTCAAAATCTCGAGTCTGTAGACTGAAATTTGACAAAGAAATTTGGTAGGGGAATGTACATACAGACGGACACACACACAATTTCACTTATATATATATATATATATATATATATATATATATATATGTATATATACAGTTTTATCTGTTTGGTTACATACGTCTCTTTGAGGTCTGGCGAGGCTGTTGGATCGTAAACATGGTTCAACATCCGAAACATATGTAACTAAACAGATAAAACGGTAATAAATAAATAAAAAACATATTTGCTCTGCAATAGTATTGAGCACTCTCTTCAGGTTTTTACTAATTATCAGTTTTACCAAATATATATATATATATATATATATATATATATATATATATATATATATATATCGTCAAAGAATGAGAGCTCATATAGAAACGTTGTTTAAATTTGAATAAATAAAATACGCTTCAAGTGCGATTGAAACTAAATTACAACGTGATTCTAGCGTTACCTATGCACAGTTCAAATATTTCAAAATACAACCGCTAGATACAACGCGCGGCTTTATACAAACATACTTCTTTCTCCAAATTTACAACATGACAAGGAAGAAGAAAAAGAAAAAAGATACAAAACAACACACTGAAGATGGAGTCTACCTCGGAAATATATTTGTGATAAATTTTAAACAAGTAAAATATTTGTTTATTTTCCTAATATTACGTTGTGATTTGGTTTCAAGCGCACTTGATGCGTATTTTATTTATTCACACACACACACACACACACACACACACACACACACACACACACACACATATATATATATATATATATATATATATATATATACTAGCATGGGTGCTCGGAGTTGCCCAGGTCTTTGGAGGTGTATGCTGAGCAAAAATAAAAAAAGGGTCAATTTTTTAAACTTTCACCCTATTATGACCCCTTAACATTTATTGTTTGGGGCTCAAATCTAGTTATTAAGTTAGATACACGTCCAAGGAACCTATATCTACAATTTCAAGTGTGTAGACCCAAAATTGTTGGAGGGGTTTGGTAGAGTTCTCAAAGGTCAAATCGTTGAACTTTGACTCTCTAACAGCCAAATCTCTGGCCGAAAACCGATCACATATATTTTCTTAAATCTCAGTACCCTGTATATCTAATTTCGAGTCTGTAGACTAAAAATTGACAGAGTTAGTGCGTAGGGAAATGTACACAGACACACAGACACACAGACAGACACACACACAGACATGTTCACTTTAATAGATATATAAGTTTATTAATCTTACTATTTTAAGTATACAGTTTTCTATATTTTAATTTAAGCAGATGTATGTATATATCATTTCGATTAATATTATTGAAATTATGTAATGTTAATAAGACTAAGGTTCTTTTCTTTTAACGATTATAAGAAACTTGCTTTACCCTTGATAACCATAGAAAATCATACCGAACTCATCGTTCAAAACTCCTCGCTTTACATTTACAGACAACATAAATTGGAAGTAATACCTTAAGAACATTGCAAGCTTGCTGTAACGAAGGTGGGGTTTCTCTATCGTACTAGAAAGTTACGTATTTTGAGAGTATTCTATATCTCTACAAAACCACAATAAACCGATGCTTACATCATTTTTGCCACACCTGAACTGGCGCATCAAACATTTTTATCTACCTTTTAGACAGATTCCGAAAAAGAGTTACCACTCTAATAGATGCTGCACAGGCTCCAATCATTTCCCCATCAGCGTTTTGTTGCATCCCTGTGCCGGTTTTTTCAAGCACTGTTATGAAATGTGCTCTGAAGAATTTGAAGCCTTTTTGTTCTTTCGACATACATAATCCCGACGAACACGGAGAGCAGCAAAATCCTAACCCTTCACATTTGAAGACTTAGAAGCCGGAAATTCTTCTACTTTAATAGTTTCTTCCATCGTCCTGCTCGACTCTGGAATTCCCTCGCTGATTCTTGCTATATCAAAATTCAAAGTTTAATTGTAACGTGAACAAACCCATCGCTGCTAATATCTCAACATAGTTTGCTGTACATATGATTCTAATTAGTAGCAACTCGCAACAAATTTGCAATACGCATTGTTTTGAGTGAAAAAGAGTAAAAAAAAAAACAACTTACTTTTGGATGGGAGGTTATGAGATTTGTGCCGGAAGATTGTGACCGAGATTGTTAAGGAATAGCTAACAGTAAAGATTATAGATAACGTAAGCCAAAAAGAAATTCATTGGGAATCATCACATAAAATGCATCAAGATAATGCGAATTTTATGAAGACAGATAAACAACGGAATGCTGATAATGATGAAAGCGTCTAGGAAGCCTCTTCATTACTGTTCATACAAAAGTCACAATTATCATCAACTCATCGCCGAAGCAGCCAAACATTTTTTTTACAAAAGTGAATCTTTCCCCCACGTGGTAAAACATTACGTCGAGCCGACTATGTTTGTGTTCTTTTCAACTAGGTGGTTAACCTAAATTCCACATGAAATCTAAGGCGCCATAAAGACCAAATAAACTCAAACTGTGGTCACTGTGGAAAATCGTAACTTACCTGAGTAGTATTCTTTAAATTCATCGGACTACTGTTCTCATCTTGAGTGTCATTTACACAACGTTTCGGTCAATACAACCTTCGACCTTCTTCATGTGTATCTTGTCGAACTTGGGATTGTTTCTGGCGAACTCGGGAATTGTTTGCAAGAACACGGGGCGCAGTGATTAGAGTAATGAAACACCAATTATAAAAAGTGATATTCTCCAGACAGTTGAAGGTTCAATTCATAGTGTAGGCGATCGAAAAACACAGTTGCGAATTATTTATGACCTCTATCTAATCATGGTTGACGGAGCAAGAACATGCTACCACCGTGAAGTGAATAAAGGGTTCCGCTGGACGTTCCATCCAAATTCCCGAGTTCGACAGAAACATTCCCGAGTTCGACAAGATGCACCTAAAGAAGGTCGGAGGTTACATCGACCGAAACGTTGTGTAAATGACACTCAAGATGAGAACACTAGTCTGATGAATCCAAATAATACGAATAAGCAATCCTGATCTCAAACATTTAGAAACGTATTACCTGAGTAGCGCGCCAGCGTGTGTGTGTAAAGGTCGTTTGCTTGACAAGAACAAAATGGTGACTCACAATTGCTTTTGTACTTGACGATCACGCGTGAATAACGCAGACTCTCGCCGTTTCTATGCAAATAATACAATACCACGCGCATAAAAGGAACCGCGGAGAGAACTAGAGTGTGAGTTAGAAGAAGGCGTGTTACGGAGACGGCCACGTGCAACAGGCTGCAAACTTTCAAACTAGAGTTATTGGCATGATAATAGTGTGTCACCATTTCTTAAGACTGACCTTTTCATTTCTATTATTTGGATTATTAGGACTGCACTCTTGAGTATAATCCTTACAATGCTTGAGTCGATGTAACCTATGACCTTCTTAAGGTATTTCTTGTCACTATCTTTTGGCTTTGAATTTGAAAATTTATAACGGCACCCTTTATTTAATTTTCGGGTATAGCATGCTGTAGTTTCGTCAGTAATAATCGATTAGACGTCTTAATGAATTCGCAATTGCATTCTTAGTAACGCCCGTCCTGGAGAAGAAATCTTTAACATCTAGCGAATGTCATTTACAACTGAATTTTACCAAGTAAATAATCCGTTACACTACGAGTCATTGAGGGCAATTTTAATATGAATGTTGAGAGTTTTAAACTTACTCTTACATTTAGTTGTACAATCTTTATAATCATAACTTGTCAAGATAAAAACAAACAATAGTTCAAATAAGCTAATAATAAAAAATAAATCCTCACCTAAAAATCCAGAAACTTTTAAATGCATTATTATTCAAATTATTTCGTTTTCAGCATAGTCGAAATAAACTGCAAATTTTCGACGTAAACTGTTGACTATTAATTCATCTAGTAAATCAGATGGACTTGCTATTATAATTTATTATAATTATAACAGTGAACAGATACCACGCATGCATTTTAAAAGAATAGGCATTGATTCCAAATTAAGCGTAAATATAACTTCCCTCCAAACTACTTTCACTGTCGTCAGATGTTCATACATAATTGCTTAAAAACTGATTTTTTTAAAGAAGGCAATGTTTGCTAAGCGTACACACTAAGGTTTATGCTTTTTAAGTTTTTTTTAGATGAAGATAGCTAATTTGCAGTGTTTGAATTATTCGGACTACTGCTCTCGCCGTGGATATTATTATCCCGAGGATTTTATCTAAAATTCCTGCTGGAAATATCCTCAAGAATCTGACGCAACACATATAAGTAGTAATTATATTAGGTTCTACTTCTGGGACATGATTTTTCACTGCTTAGAATAAGAATTCTGAAGACAGTGACTGAAGACGTTTGCTGTCAATGGATAATTCGGGGATACATAGAGAACTCTTAGGTTTCTAAGGTTTTCCATATGTTATTTTATATACTGAATCGTAATAAGAAAAAAACATAATCAAAATATACCCTTAGCGTGTGATAGGAAGACCATGAAATGATTAGACAAAACAAAATGAGTTTACAATATGAGAATGTACTAATGAAGAGTTAAAGAAAGGAGGTATTATATTTTATAATAAAAGGAAACAAAAGAAAAAACAAAAAAAAGTCTAGCCATATGGAAATCTGAGAAATATTATATTAATATATTACTAGCAAAACCTGTTGCAATTCCACGGTAGTTGCAAATGAACGTGAATAAAACGAATAAAAAATATAAAACAAATAA
This sequence comes from Euprymna scolopes, assembly GCF_053919585.1. Lineage (NCBI taxonomy): Eukaryota > Metazoa > Mollusca > Cephalopoda > Sepiida > Sepiolidae > Euprymna > Euprymna scolopes. The sequence continues at coordinate 36,306,049 of NC_136486.1, read as the reverse complement.
CGAATGTAAAATAATTTTTTTACCAAGTTCTTTCTTTTATCTTTTAAAGCTAAAGAGAATTTTTAAAATTTACATTTTGGTTCGATCAAAATTCAACATGACACTTTTTATTTTCTGAATAATTTTTAATATAAATTATAAATTAACAGTTGTCAATGTACTTGCACATTTCTTTTGAATTTTACAAAGAATCTATGATAAAAAAAACTTAGCCTCTTTCAACATGACTTTGTTTTAATTATAAAAATAGCCAATTTGAAACCGCAAACAGCCATGCTTTTTTTTGTTTTTAGAGAGAAAATTGTTTTAATGCTTTTTGATTGATAAAAAGCGATTATTAAGGAAAGTAATTCGTTTTTCCTTAATTAATGTTTGCGGTGATAATTTTTATTTGTGTGTGTGACACCGGATGTCGGACAAGTAAATTCATATTTTGATTAGAATTACATAATTCTTTTATCATGCTATGGCTGGCGAAACCAAAGCAATATACTTCTGTAATTTGGAGTAAAATTCCGTATGGATTCCGGAATTAGACTTAAAACTTTTCGAATTTGACAGAACAAACCTGAAGAAAGTCGGCGTTTAAATAATTCCAAAACGGTATGAGAATAACATCCAAGATATGTATAACAATAATCTGATTAATCCAAATGTTGTAACTATGCAGTTGATTGTTGCTTAGTGGTTAATGACACGGACTGAAAACCTTGATGTCTCAAGTTCGAATCCAGTTCATTCCACAGAAACACTTTCATACAAACCCAGGTCTGATCTTGTGTCAAACCCCTTAAAGCAAATGTAAATAACATGACTATACAGGCGTTTCATAAACTATCCTTTACACGACGATGTGTAATGGTATACTTTCTTCGAGTCGTTTCACAAAATCTTAACGTCAGATCATTTTACGGGGTTATAGATATCCGAGTTTTACGCGTGAGTCATCACAGGGCCAAGGTGTTGGGGCGGCTAACAACGATCGACACGGAGCAATACACCATGCTACTCGGTCTTTTCGAAGCTAGAAATATTACCCTAACCACCACCGAAACATCTTCATTCCGAATTAAAAGAAGACATGCGTTAATTATGGCAGTACACTCGTCGAAATGTTATATTGGGATTCTTTATTTATTGGATAAGATTAACTAGGTGGTTGATAAAAAGGGAAACTATCCAACACACATATTTATTTATTAATACCAAACTGAATAAAACAAATAAACTACAATTTTATTCTTCCCGCTTTAACAACAACCTATTAATATAATACTACACCAGGAGTAACAATAAGTGGAAACTGTCGATGGCCGAAAGTAGAGTCAGGACTCTCATCATCATCCTGATTTTCAACCGTTTAAGAATATATGTAACTGTCAAAAACTGTTTGCGAATTACGCGACTGTGCTAGTGTTAGTATAACATTTTGTTATCAAAATTATAGGATTGTAAATAATAAATGCTATAAGCGTGTGTCATAGTTGATAGTAGATGCAATACCCACCCAAGAAGGGTTCGTATTGATGAAACACACTTGGATCTCATATTTAGTGCAAAAAAATCCAATCGCTAACTACTTTAAATTAATAAAAAACATCAATATTCTATACATTGTATAGAAATAAAAACTACGCAACATTGTATTTTTCTGTTCTATGTCAAACCAACTTAATTTGTTTATTTAATACGGACTCTAATTCAGTGTGGGTACAGGGTTCTCTGGAAGAGGTAGCATCTTTGTAGTTTGGCTGCTGCACCCTCCGGGGTGGCTGAATGACACTGGTCTTCGACTCTCTCCTAATATCTCACTTGTGGCTCCACGTTGCCAGACACCGGTTCCTTACTTCAGCAAACAAGCTAAACCATGTAATGGGGCGCCACTGCCGTGTGGTTAGCCGTTGGCTCAGTGAAGGCCATAGGAGACAACCACTATAAAGAAAATCGGAGTTTAGCCCCGCATGCCGGCAGGTATTGGACTGTCAACTGTCTCTGCCAGCTGCTGTAGCTGAGTTGGTCCCAGATATACAGGATCCACCATTTATCTAGAGTGCACAAGTGAAATCAGAGAGGGTGTTGATAGTTATGCAATTCAACTTCTTCATACCAATACCCAGACTTGCGCCTTGGAGAGGCAACTCCAGGTGCACTTAGTAGAAGAACTAATCAGATAAGCAGCAATTATCAGTTATATCCCAAACCTAGACTGGCGTACAGCTGGGTGCCAACAGTCATTATTGGCGGTAGGAGAGTTTAAGTTGTGCAGCCCTTAACAAGTAAGGTGCTGTTCCACCACAGGTCACCTGCCTCACGGAGTGCATGGTTGCATAAGATTTCTTTTGAAAATTGGATAGATTATGATGTATCAACTAAATACAACTAAAAAAACAACACTCAAGCTCAGATATTGGAATGCCCACACGATGCTGACTTGCTTAACAGATGATTTCAAATTCATCTCTGACATGCGGAAAATCGTTGTCATTAACAAAGAACTATTACCCATAAAGATAGGCATTGCTGCCCTGCAGGAAGCTCATATCGCAGATTCAGGGATCCCCAGGATACCAGATTGCACCTGTTTCTGGCAATAGAAGAAAGAAGATGAGAATAGGGAGCACAGTGTTGACTTCGCGGTCAAGAATTCTCACCAAAGTCCAGCTAGGTCAGACCATCAGTACCTACGTAATGTTACTACATGTCAACACCATGGATGGATTTATAATTCTAATGTGTGCCTATGTTCCAACTATGACAGTAATTGATGACATCAAAGAATGATTTCTACACTGAACTTCACACTTATATTAAACACCTCAAAAATCATGAAGTCCTGATAGTTATGGGTTATTTCAATGTTTAAGTTGAGAAAGACAACGAAGCTGGACTCACCTTCCAAAGACACTTCCGAGTAGGGAAGTGCAATGAAAATAAACTCAATGCATAATTTTTGGTTAAGCAACACTTTTTTCGCTAGAAATATCCCATCTTAGAGTAACATTGGCACCAGCTCGATCTGATTCACTCCAGGAGAAAGTTCTTGCTTAACTTCACAGTCACTAGAATTTATCGATCCTGGATATGACCTTAAACTATATCCGATGGTGAGGCACCAGGTTGCGGGCTTTGGGAAGTGTGGAGCAACCCATTCATTGCCATTGCTCTTAGGTCCACTCTGACCTCGAGTGGTAGTATCTGTTAGGGTTCAAACTATGGGTTAAATAGAAACCGACTTAAAAAATCAAATATGCTCTATTCAAAAATTGTTCTTCAAAATCACTGGATTCGGCATTAAATAACTCGAAAAGAGTTGATATGCCGTAAAACAAAAATAAACATGCAGACTAGAATTTATCAGCGTTGACTTCGATATCGATCCCTCACTCGTTTGTTTCAAAGTCAAACAAGAGTTAAATAGATTTTTCTGCACAAAACAAGCTGGAAAATCAAAGATTAACTTAACTAAGACCAAACACCAAGACAGGGTCATATAGTTTGAGGCCAACTTCGCAGCTGATTACATCCACTTAGACGGCTCGGTTACAGAAATGGGGGAAAATCTGAAAAGGGTAGCATACTCTGCGTCAATCTTAGCTTATAGGAGGAGAAATGACTAGTACGATGCGAACTCTGAGAAACTGAATCCTCTCACTGAGCCGAAAAGGAAGGTTATTCAAGAGTACAAGTCTAACCCAAGTAAACATTCTCTATTAGCACTTTGAACATCTCGAAACAAGATGACGTAAACAGTACGCGACTGTGCAAATGAGTACAAGAACACGCTAAACAACTCCATGCAACAAGTTGCAGATATATGAACACAAAAGCAATGTATTACGGCATTATAAAAGCAGCCGTAAAAACTGATCCTCCGAAATCCAAAATTATAATTTCTTACGGACACATTCAAACAACTTGACAGACGGGTCGAAAACTATTCCATCAAACCGAAAATAAAGTAAGCCAGAGTGTCCTTGATACCATCACATACTACGTCACCATTACCTGAGCTGGACGTACCACACGCCACCGAGGATGTTTCCAAGGCGATTGCCAAACTCCACCAGGGAAGACTTCACGTACTGATTCCATCTCAAGTGACCTGATCGAGAGCGTACAGTCCCAACTTTCCTTAAGCCATTTTACCAACTATTGCTACCCAAAGCATGAAACACGCAGACATAGTTATCCTATACAAGAATGAAGAGGACTATAGCTACTACAATAATTATAGGGATGTATCGCTACTGAACATCATTGGCAAACTGTTTGTGCGCATCATTCTGGCGAGATTGCAATTTCTTGCCGAGACAATATAATTTGAAACACCGTGGATTTCACTCTCAACGTTCAATCGAGAACATGATCTCACTACGCCAAATCCAGGAGAAATGCAAATAAAAATTCAGACCATTCTACATTTCCTTCATTGACCTTACTAAGGCATTCAGCCTAGTCAGTGGAGATAGGCTATTTAAAATTCGCCTCTAATTTTTTGCCATTGCAAACCCTTGAGTGTCATTGGGTCATTTTACGACGGTATGATGAGCACCGTACAATTCGACAGGAATAGCTCTACTGAATTTGGTGTAAAAAGCGTCATCAATATATGCTATTTTCCAATTTTTCGCAGACAGGCATTCAGTTTGTCAGAAGACTTAGGTACTTTCGTTCTAGATAGAATGACCGCCTTTTCAGTATGAACCTCCTTAGATCCAAGACTGAAGTTCGACAAGTTACTATCAGGGACCTGCTACGACACGCTGGTAGCTTGCAAAGAATTTAGCCCCACCATCAGCCTGAAAAAAACCTATCATTCCCACAATCACTATAAATCGGGAGTGCTTAGATATAGTCAATCAATTCCAATATCTTGGGTCTACTGCCTCAGACAACATATCTTACTTGTAAAACTCAACAGGTGCATCGAAGAGAATTCCTCCATTCCGGCAAAATGTACAATTCAGGTTTGAGAAAACAAAATCGCAACAAAAGTGAACAGTTTTATGGCCTGTGTCATCAACACTCATTTGTACGGCAGCGCAGTATGACAACCTGCATTCATCAAGAAGGAAAACTGAACACATTTCACATACATAGTGTGGGGAGCATTCTTAGAATTTTTTGAAAAGAAAAAATTACAAATAATGCTGTGCTCGCAAAAGCTGGTATCCTCCCATGTTTAACCTCCTTCGCCAAAAACGCTTACACTTAACAAGTCATGTGCATCACATGGACAATAGGCGAATCCAAAAAGATATTCCCTATAGGGAATTTGCGAAAAAAAATTAGTCGTCCACACTTCCGCTATGTCGACGTGTTTAAACGCGACATAAAAGACTGTGATATTGACCTCACTAGCTGGAAGCCCACATCTAAAGTCTGATACATCTGGAGACAAACAGTAAGCAAAGGCATGTCACATGGGGAAAAAGTCCATCGCAGAATGGTTAGACATTAAAAGACTTTTCAGGGAGGAAAGACCACCAATACGACGCATCGACCTACACATGCAACGTCTCCAACCGACATTGTAGATCAAAAATAGGCTTATTCAGCCAAAGAATACGGCGTTCACACCACATCTAGAGGCGCAACCCCATAGTCTTCTAGACTGACGGATTTCAATAATTTATTGCATAAAACTAATTAAAGAAAAGTTACTTTATTTATAGATAGGAGTCTATGTTAATATAACCCCTGTGTATCGCTTTATTGCAGCTCAATATTTTTTTTAAAATTTTGACAATTATACGAAACACAGAGAAGTGAAATTTTGTACACATGAACAGCATAACAGGATGTCTTATTTCCCTGATTCTTGTTGAATTAGAACAAATATTTTGAAAGTTATGCTAATTTTTCTATTTTCTGGTAATTTTAAGTGTGTATTACTTTATTGTAAGTGTCTTTAAATGTATATTTTCGATAATAAAACAAAATTCTAACTTCATATTTATATTTATATGGAATAAAAAAAACACATCCAGTAACAATGTTAACCAAAAACAAAAAGGAATTTCACATTATTTTGTTTAAGGGAATATTTATTTATCAACATAACTCCCATGCTTCAAAATCACTTTGAATAGCCTCTTGTAAACTGATGATGTCAATCAGCGGATTTGAGATGATGTGATGCTATCAAACTCTTCCTCCAAAGCTCAACCATTCGACGAAAATTGAACACTTTCTTCATAAACGTTCATCTTTATTATTGACCAGAGATGCCCAATTGGGTGTATATCTGGAGATCAAATTTTCTCCACTAATGCCTAATGACTCAATTTGCGGTGACACGCCAACGGAAGGTCGTCAAGCCATGATGACAAATGCTTATTTAAAAGTAAAATATAAGACTGGCTTGTCAGTTTGACATCTTTCGGTACTCAAAATAATCCAATTAGTTCATCGCAGATTATTCCAGCACAAAACATGACACCTCTGCCTCTCTGTTGACGACGTAGGGAATCAAATAGAACTGCAAACTTTGGCCTATTTAGCTGGTCCATCAAGGGTTATTCTGTCCTCGTCGGTGAAAAGAAAATTATCAAAGCTCGTTCTCTTGTATTTCTGGGCCCTAGCCATACGTTTTTTTCCGTATGAGTTTTGTTTAAAATATATCTTTATATGTTGGCTAAATGCGTTTTGCAATTTTTTAAAGGTATTGTAAGGTGTCTTTCTAGACAAACAAGTCATTCAAGACATTGCTGAATATAGCAGAACTGTTGCTGCCTGGCTGCTGGATTAATTGACGGCGAATTTTTCTAACATCACGAGCAGAAACTGACTTTCCTGTGTGTTTGTCCTTCCTTCGTTTGATGTTTGATTTTCGACGAATAGAGAAAATATTCTTCGATCTCTTCCAAGCTACTTGGCTAGATCTACGAGAGATACACCTTCTGAAAGGCCTGCAACAAGGTTCCTTTTTATTACCTATCAAGCAATCCTTTGTAGACATTCTGGGAGACCTGCAATTAAGTGATACACATTTAAAATTACCAGAAAATTAAAAAGTAGCATAATGTTCAAAATATTTGTTCAAATTCCACAAAATCAGGGAAATAAGACAATTTGTTATGCTTTTCCGTGTGCCAAATTTCACTTCTCTGCGTTTGATAGCAATTTCAAAAGTTAAAAAAAAGTATTGACCTTTAATAAAGTGATACACAGTATATATATATATATATATATATATATATATATATATATATATGCTAGCAGACCACTCGACGTTGCCCGGTCAAAAATACACATAAATATTATATTTTAATTCATACAGATTTCTCATATACAATTATAGAGCCAATTTTCTATCGATTATGATTCGATATATAATAATGATTTAAAAATATAATGTTTTAGGTACTATTCCATACGGTAGTAACATTATGAGCCGACCTATGGCATGACTGACTCGCGTGCTACATATATGTCCTGGGAACGGTACCAGAGTGTGATACAGTGGCCCGGTCAACGGGATCTGTTTGCTGGACGTCTTTTTGCCAGAGTGAAGAGTAAAGACATACTTTAGGATTTTGGGTGTGGCTAGCTCCTTCCTTCTCTTAGGATGTCGTCTCTGGTGATCTTCAACAGGTTGGAGTTCCTCTGACTGAAATATCATTCAGACACTGTTTCGGCATTTAAGGCAGACATAACAACGCAACACAAGAAATCTTAACTAATTTTTTTTTTTGCAAAAATTATCATACAATATGTTACAATATTTATAACAATTAACTTTGCTGACGGTCCCCCATTTACAGAGACGCACAAATACGCGTCTTCCCCTCATCATTGCTGGCTGAGAAGAAAGAAAGAGAGAGAGAGAGAGAGAGAGAGAGAGAGAAATTACATTATAGTTCCATTTTTATGTATCGCTCCACGCGGGATCAAATCACCTCTTCTATGGCGGGAGGGAAGACCAATCACAACAGCCAGTGGCACTAGCTAATAGAACCACACCAGAATCGAAATCATTTAGCGCTAAAGATTCAGTCTTTACTTATCCCTACTGCGTTGTTACTGTCTGAGCTTCTGATACAAAAGATTAAAAATTAAATGACTTTGAGATAGTAATGTTTAATTATGGCATGTGTAAAAGTAAAAGTATGAGTAATTGTGTATGTATCTTACCTTGCAAAGATCAACTGTTTTGTTTTCATTTTATATATGCAAGCTGCAATTTTTGCCGGCTGAAAACCAAATCAAAATTGTGCTACAGGTCCAAATACTTTATATATCAAATTTCAACTCTGTAGATTAAATATCAAAATATTCAAAGAGAAATCTAGTAAAGAATTTTCGCATATACACCGACAAAGTGACAATTTCCATTTGACGAAGAGCGATTAATTATCGCTGCACACGACCAAGACTTACTCACAAATGGATTTAAGAAAATGGCTGGTCTACAAAAAACAGACCAATGCAGATTCTATCACACGGCTGTTGAAAGCCCAAGCCACCTAATGTCTGGATGCAAGATCCTTCTAGCCGATGGTCATTACACTGCCCGCCACAACAAAGTATGTAGATACTTACACTGGAAGATCTGTGGAAAAGTGCAACTAGATAGGTCGTCGAACATCTGGGAACATGAACCACCACCGATAACACCAAACGGACAAGTGACAGTGTTCTACTACAAAGACATACAGGCGGGCAGATACATAAAATACAAGGTCATCAAGCCAGATATAGTAATTCGGAACAAGCCCGGAAGAACTGCACTCATTATCGACGTCACAGTTCCAAATGACTTTGGCCTTAATAGAACGCGAAAAGATAACAAACTATAAGGACCTAAAAAATAATCTAAAAGCAACATGGTCTCTGAAAGAAATAAACATTATACCAGTTGTGACGGGAGCAACTAGACTAATAAAATAGAACCTTCATAAATATTTAGAAGCAATCCCTGGAAAACGAAGCTGTAAGGAAATATAGATAGCAGCCATAAAGGGAACAGTCTCTATTCTTAAAAGAGCCCTCGAATATAAATTTAAACTGTAATAGAATCAAGTGTTAGCCACAGTAAGGAGCCCCTTGGTCTCTTCAAACTAACAAAAGTAAAATAAAAAAAGACAAAGAAACTTATATATCTACCTATCTCTCTCTCTATCTTTCCCTCACTCTCTCTCTCTCTCTCTCTATATATATATATATATATATGTATGTGTGTGCCCATGTTTTTTCATTTTAAATCCTCCGAAAAAATGTAGAATATAGCAACTATGCACAAAAAAATAGCGTAATACCGAGATTGAAGCAATCATTTAATAAAAAACCAAAATAAAATTAATAAGTAATTAATTAACGCTCGTTTTTTAAAGGAATATACACATTACTTAGCATTCATGTAGTCGCTTGCATATCCATAATTGAGTATAATAAAAAGTTCGTTTTAAAATATTTCAAATAGAAATGGTAGGCTTTTAATATCAATGTCATAATGAGAAAAGCCTAATTCTATAAGTATACCTAGATAGATATAACAAAAATCCGTGTGCTAGAACGTTTTTGTCCTAAATTCGACGCATATTTTAGCAAGCTAGTTAGATAAACATGAGAAAGGAGAAATACGACACAGAGAGTAATGAAGCGATAATAAGAGACTGTTCGATAAAGAAAAGTTTTACAGATAGCCAGACTTACAGAAGACAAAATTAAATGTGTCAGTTTCTGAAAATTGACAATCATAAAATATATAAGACAGGCTGAGAAGCAAGTTGTTGGAAATACGCAAAATACTGGCCTTTAGGCTAGGATTAATGTGTAGTATCTGTTCTGTCCCCAGTCAATGTAGGATCATTCCCTCTTGACTAGGACCATCTTTATTTTTATTCCATCTCTATTACGCAATTTTCGAGAACTGGATATTTCACACTGAAATATCGACCTTGCGTCTTGCTTTGTCCTCCTCAAAAGGAAATTAAATTAAAATACGTTCGCGAAAAATGTCTTAACTTAACGAAAGGGGTTACTTTTTTATATTTAAAACAAAATAAAAATCATTTAGTATCGATCATGCGGGAAAATTATAATAACAACATTTTATTAGATTGATAAATTAAATTAACGTTATCATTAGGGCTATGAAAACAGCGTATTCTTTTCATTGTTTTTACTCTTGAGTATATATCCGACACTGACACAATTAATCAACCGAGGATCAAATAACTCTACATAAAAACATATATAATATCAATGGATATATATCTGAGAATCAAGACAAGGAAAAGAATATGCTGTTGTCATAACCATAGTTATCATACATGCAAGACTTTAATTTCAAATTTAGTCGATATCTATATTTGCGTTTCTCTGCGGTCATTGTTACATTTTTATTTAGAACCATTCCTTACTCTATTTAAATAAAGAATTTTGTCCGTCTTTTTATCTTTGCATAAGTACTAATTTTTAAATGTAATAAATACATCATCAAATTAGTCTTATTTCGAAATATCTGCGGTCTTAGCTACTTTAGAATATAGAAAATATTGCATTAATGTGACGTGGCCGTCCCAATGAGCAGTAAGGCTCCCCATTTGGGGGAGGTTGCGACTTCAAAAACTCTGGAAAATGCCGGGCAAATATGCTTGTGTTAATTGTTAAGCATTATTGTATGCCCAGGCAGCGGCGGCCGACCTTGCTGAAATGAAGGATTAAGTTACAAATTTTATTATTTTTATGAAACCGACATATAAAACTAATTTTTTGTGAAAGTGACAATTTGATGTCATTTTGAGAAACATAACGAAATATAATTTCGTTTCCAATGCCAGACGAGGGGTCACGGAGTTAACCTCTCCCGATCGTGAGAACCACAACTGAGAGCATTCGCAGATTCGCAGATTCGCAGGTGTGTGTGTGCAGGGAATCGGTAACCCCCCTTGGATAACGTAACCAGCGATGATTGGTCTAGGTAGCAACATACCCTACCCCGATACCGCCGTACATTAACGGGTCCCCGCGCTCAAAATCGTTAGTTGGAGAGAGTTGAAGCTGAATTCTGAGCGAATCTAATCCTAATCGAATAGCTGTCGCCACTCCCTTCTCTTCCCGTCCATCAAAACCGCAAAAACTGAGAGTAATTAAGTCTAATTGGGACTCAATAATGCTTGTTAAAAATCAACCACCGAACAATTGTATATAAGTGTATGTCACATTTTGTATATCTAACTTGAGTTAACCACGTAGAATAGAGATATCTGAGACAGTCTTTCCTTTGTGTGCATGAAAATCTATTCACTTCCAGCGTGATAGCGGCATATCAACCCGAAGGTGGATTGACCCCGACCAAATCAATCAAGGAAATTTTGATGCGCCGGAGAATTCCCTGTTAAGAACGAGAAAGACGCGTATGTGACAAGGGATCCCTATTAAAGGATCGCTGAGGGTTCCCATCTGTTGTCAGTGACCCGAAAAAGTTAAATTAAAAGTAAATAATAAATTCTCAACAAATAAAGCATTACCGGAAATCGAAGCCAAAACCATGATATTTCTAGTCAGAAGTTTTAATAGTTTATATGTTACGATTATTTTATAAATACCGTTTAAAATATTACTTAAATAAAATATGCAAATATAGTTTTGATTTCTGGTTTACGACGTTAAGAAAATGAATATATTTTTACTATATTGTCACCGCTGATCAAGCTTCTTCAAGGTCTATAGCTTTATATAATGAAGAATTTTGTAAGTGTATTACATCAAAATTTAATAAAATATTACATAGCATTTTCTTTTTTGTCATATTTTCAAATGTTTAAGTTTCAGAAAACTATCGGACAAATCTGGTAAGTTTTACAAATAGATTATTTTTAAGCAAACTACGTCAATATTGTACTTGGTGACATCATTTGTCTGTTGGAATTAAATGACAGAATTATATCTGGGGAAACATTATACATATACTCACATGCACGCAAATTTGAAATAACTTTATGTTAAACGAAACCATCTTTTTTATCATTTCGTTTTAATATTCTTTTTCGCCGGCTCCGATTTCACAAAACGCATCGAATATCCATAGCTTTATAACAATGGCCTGCAGAGCCGGCACAATTAAACTAGAAAACTCCAAATGCCATTTTGCTTCTTTAAAGAATATTTTATTGGCAGCGAGTGGGTCGGAGGCTAAGCAGTAAATTGATCAGCCAGGTCATTCGGTGCCAACGAAAGAATATCCTATGACGACCATCGCAAGTTCAGACACGCCTCATTTGAACTTAATTATGATCGACATGGTTAGCCAAAAATTGTGTAAAAACTACCCCGCGCATGCGTCGTTTATTTCCGATTTATTTACGTGTATTTTAACTTACACGTAGCTTTCTCTTTGATAATACCGACATAAACACGCAGAGTAGTTCCTCTTATTTTTCGATCTCTATAAATTCATTTCTGTGAGCATAGCAGTCGTTTTATATGGACCGCGAACGGGTTAAATATATTATTAACTGTCATCTTGTTGTCTTCTTCATATTATTCATAGCTGTAATTTCCATTAAAATCATTAAAAATATTTTTCGTTTCAGAAGTTAAGCAACGTTGAACTTCGTCAGTACTAAAAAGGGTAACCTTTTAGGAATACTGTTATGGCTCACAAATAGCCACAAGAAGAAAAGAACAACGGATAACAGTTTAAAACATGTATTACATGAAAACAACGGAAAGTGTTTTGTGACAAGTGCTCGTCTGAGCTTCAACCTCTGCCCCCCCTCGCAAATCTTTCACGAGAAACATCCGTCTAGCTGACACCACTTCCCCACTCTTTTTCTGTGCCTAAATCAAAACGTAGATTTCATGAACAAAACTTCTTTCTTAGAAGTGCACGCCTGTTGAACTTTCTTCCGTTTGCCTGTTTCCAAACTGACTACAACTTGGATGCCTTCAAGTCCGACATAAACAAATTCCTGATGAACAGCCTCCTTAAGTAAGACACTTTATCAGATCTCCATTACTAACGATTACTACGATATTATCCCATTGATTACGTTACACGCAATAACCCTTATCCCCGAGTGACTTCCAGGCGATTATAAGTGGTGACTAACATGTAATAAAAAGCATGTGAGGGTTGTTCTGGAATGAGATCCTCGCCTGGGATCACCATGAGTCATGGTTTATATGGATGATGGATTAGCGCATTTGGAGGGTGGTTCCCCACAACAAATATATCCGTTTATCTCGGCGTTGTTTCCAATGGCCATGGACTTTTCCTTACCATTGGAATCAAGCAGTGGCGAATCAGGAGAAGTTTGGTTCATAATTACACACGCAGCAACCCGTGCAGGATGTGCAGGATGGGCAGGATGTATCCATTTTCTTTCGATACTAAACGAGGACAATGAAATTTCCATAAGAGTTGATTAATGACTGCTTGCAAAAGAAGTTGCTGTGAAAGTATATGGTTATATTTTCTAAGTTTCCATGTATAAAATATGTTTGCTCGATTGTGGGGAAGTATAGGAGTGAGAGGAGAGAGAGAGCGACAGAGAGCCGGGGAGAGAGTGTGTGTGTGTAAGTGAGAGAGATAAAGCCAGAGAGAGAGAGAGAGAGAGAGAGAGAGAGAGAGAGAGAGAGAGAGAGAGAGAGAGAGAGCACGAGATTTGTAGAAAGTTTATGTCTCATATTAGATAATAAACAGACACGATTTTATCTAAATTTTTGACCATGCAATATGCAGGGTGTCTTCAATAAGTTTCCACATTTGTTCGTATGCGATGTCTTATTTATATTACATAAAACTGTAGTCTCCTTCGAAATAATCTCTTCTAGTTACAATGTATTTGTACCGTTCCAACAACTTTTGGCCTCAGGGAAATCAGCTTGTGCGAGTATGTCAAAAACCCTCATAACAACCGCTTTCATCTCCTCAATTGTCTCATAATGACAGCTTCTAAAGTTTCCATTGAGCTTAGGGAATAACTAAAAGTCACAGGGAGGAATATCCAAACAATACGGAGTGTGTGAAACTATCTTGATGCCCATCTTCGTCAAATAGTCTGATCTTGGGACGAACTTAGCGTACTTTTTTCGCATTTTCAGATACTCGCGAATAATTGTGTGTACAGTTCCAACACTGACACCAAACTGTGCTCTTATCATCTCTACAGACAAACATCGGTCTTTATTTGGCGGATCAACTCTGGTGTTCTAACTTTCTTACTTCTCTCACACTTCTCATCTTCCTCCACAGACTCCCTACCTTCCTTAAATCTCTTATGCCACTCAAAAAATGATGCTCGATTTATGCAAAAGCAGTCTCAAGCACCCCATAAGTTTGTGTGGCATATTTTCAAAGTTAATAAACAGAATTTTATTGCATATCGTTCTTCTAAAATGTCCTCACGTCCAGATCGCATTTTTGAACATTCACCAGCTGTGACAATCCGGTTTTAGTAGGGTGTATTCAAACTCTTGCTGTAGCTGCTGATTGGAACCTGAAACCATAAAATATGGTAAGTCATCTCATAAGATATATAGCATTAATATACTAAATTTTTAATGACGACAATGCCTGTACAAAAAAAAAAATCTGGAAATTTATTTAAATTACCTTGTAATATGTAGAAAGCGACTCATGCATAACTGCTAAGACCATTGCCGGATTTGAGCTCCGAATTCAATGAATCTACACCACTGACAAAATAGTCCCTTTTTATGTTTCGATCTCAATCAATGTAGTATATTCATTTACATAGACGTTATACTTGTAGTCTGCATATGTTTAACATGTTTTATCATCTATATATTTGCCTTATTATTCACAAGTCTATATTTTACTAGATTGAATTTCTGACTGATGCGACAAATGTTCCTATTATATCATAGCGTTAATTACCTTGTCGGTTTCGATACTTGGACGTAGGAAAATTAGAATGAAGTACAGGGTGTTTTTTTTTTTTAGAGGTGGCGAACTTTCGATTGATATCTCTATTTTTCTTTAATTGCAGATTTGATAGCTATCTGCTATTTTGAGTTTAGCTGGATTTGGCAATTCATCATAAAAAAAACTGACACCCGAACCGCGTTTGCAAATTGCAAATCGTACAGTCAGTTAACTGAGAAAAGCACTTGATGCACGAGTAGACCCGTTGACTGGTCCACCCGCTCGCGCAATTTAACCTCATTATCTTAGAAGATATGTAAAGTCTTATGTTTACACTGACAAGCAAGACACAATATACCACTTGGAAGACAGTGTTCAGCGCGTTCTAGTCGAAATTCAGCCTAATTGTATGCGTAGAGTTTGTGAAAATTGAAATATATCTGCGCAAACCGCAGGGGCCACATGAGAGACATCGAATTTAAATTATAAATGCTAAAAATTAATCTTTAGAATAAACCACGTATTTGTACGATAAAAATATTTTTCTGTGATTTATTTTGAATTGAAAGTTCGCCGTCACTTAAAAACACTATATAAGAAAATAAAATTTTATTTTGTAACTTGATCAAGTAAAGGTTATTTTTTAAAAATTAAGATGATGGATTATAATTGGACCTAACGTGTCAATAAATAATATAACGCACGCGTGTTTGATATAACTGATATTCTGAGAAAAAACAGTTATGTATGAAGAAAAACGCGTATAAAATATAAGTGCTTGGTTGTGTCGAACTATTAAAGTGACGAAGAGCGTAAAGAGAACGAGATTTAATGGAAGTTGATTTCACTAACTCAAAAGTAATAAGCCTCGCTTTGATCTAAATTTTGGACTGTTAATATAGCATGTTTGGACACTCCATCATCCATATCTTCAAAACTAATTCCGATATTTTGTCTACGCATTCAATATAGCTAAGCCTTTAACAGTATCGATACATCTGCATATAATATTTCATTTTATTTTTTTTATTATAAATGTTTCTGTATTCATGTGTTGGTCTTATTAGTCTTTCACAGACTTAAGCTCTATTAATTAAACTGAAGACCGCTTGCGATAGATGTTCCTTTGATATCAAAGTGTTTATTCACTTTTCTGTTATAAAAAATCGCCCCAGACAAGACATGAAGCCATTTGATGCAAGCAGTTAATCATAATAATACAAAGGAAGAGGAAAGAATTTTGATTAATTTAAAGACAAACCAAACATGAAATATACCCAATCAGCAGCGTTCAATCCCATTCTAGGTTTCAGTGATATATTTAGATTTTGATGTATAAAAATGACGTAATAAAAGAACATTCAATTTTACAACTAAAATAAATATAGAGTACTTTTCTATTAGACCTTATTGTTAGAATTAGAGAAAACGTGTTAAAAAAATAACGTAATGCACAAGTATTACATATTACTACTCTGTTTATGAGAATTATGACACTGTAAAAGTAGCCAGACTATATATGGGATGTTGCGTCGATCTATTTTATTGCTTATATAATAACGGTATCATTTCCCTCTGTAAGGTGTGTCTCCGTGAAACCCTACTTTTCTTTCTTCCGGTCATGTCTTATGATATTAAACAGTTAAAGTCTGAAGTGGACTTCTTGTGTAGGGAATGAAGAAGAGAGGACATGTTTCAGGAATTTGGTAAAGAATAATTTACAGCGTGTTAACTTCAAGTAATGTTTGCTAAGTATTATACATAGGTTGCTCGTTTATCGGAAAGCATTATTGCCGGCGTAGAGTCGCTATTTCAGGTTCCCCGTGACATTCTGATGTAGACTCTTTCACTACTGGGATCATTTAAGTCTACCGATAATTTAAGAAGGGCTTTACCATTTTCCCATGAAAAACTTTGCCTTAGCATTTTAGTCTAACAACTGTAAAGGTGCTTAGTTCTCTCTCCCTGCAAGAACTAAAACACCAGGATCGAAAAGTACCCCGAAAAGAAGCACTGACATGCAAAATGTACTTGGGCATCGCTCTCGGTAATTTCTCAGGCGATTAATAATAAACTATCTCTTTCTTAAAGAGAGAAGGCAAAGGCTGGGAAGTAGGAACTCCTAGAACTGCACAGGGCTAGCATCATATCGCAACCAACAGGCACTAGGTCATTACAACAATGGTCTAATCTATCTTGATTTTGAGAGCTGAGGATAAAAACCCGATCCGTGTAGCACATTATAAAGAAATAAAATAAACATAAACTCGTACAAAATCACGCAAAAGATAAATAATAAAATATACAAAATATAATGGTATAAATGTATCTTAAATATACAATTATGTTTTTTGTAGATTTAAGAAGGATTCAAACCATTAAACGGTTTTATATATTTTATATTTGAGCAAGTATAGTCACTTTAGACGCTCCTATACCAGGGGAACGGTGAAGCTGCTGGCAATAGGGCAATGGATGGTTGTTACAGAGGCGCTTACAAAGAGTGCGCCGTTGTCGTCCATTGAGCAACTAGGCTGGCGATGTTAACGTTAAGCATGTTACAGAAAGAAACCAAATGAATCTAAAATACCAAAGAAAAAAATGGGGTTACAGAAAGTGTACAGGATTGGTATTAGGCATTTTAGAACGATGATGGAAGCTGTCTGCAATGAAATAAAAGAAAACAACATTCGAATCCTCGGATTGTCCGAAATCAGCTGGAACAGCAGAGTTAGTTTCAAAATAACTAACAGCTTTTTGCTAGGGAAGAAATGAATACATTCACAGTGTTGGAATCATTCTCACCAATGAAATCACGAACATTATAACCGGTTACAATGACAGGATAATCACAGCACGGATAAAGCCCACACCTCATAACATTAGTATAGTTCAATTCTACGTGCCACTGAAGAAGAGTTTGATGATTTTTGCAGTCAGCTACAAGAGGTCATCGATAAAATTCCTGCTAAAGTTAGGAAATCGACCACAAAATGTGAAACACATGGACAATTTAGACCCGGAGCCAGAAATGATAGAAGAAACGAACTGATTGACTTCTGTAAAATCAACAACCTTGTTATTACCAACACCTGTTTTTAACATCATTCAAGGCGACTTTACATCTAAATATCACCGAAAATAAAACCAGAAATCAAATAGATTACATCATGATCAACAAAAAATGAAAAGCTTGTGTAAAATTGTTAAGACCGGGAGTTGACTGCAACCGCGATCACCATCCTCTTGTCGCGAAATGCAAAGTAAGGCTTAAAACCACACAAAAACCTCCACCATCGCTGAGGCTTGATAACACCTTGATTAGCACTGACTACACTGTTAATGTAGAAAATAAATTTGAAGAACTAAGGTGTGAAGAAGAGAAAAATCCAATTGAAATACGGGAAGCAGGAATGGAAATTGCCTAGGAAAAATCCATAAAAAGTAAAAAAAAAAAAAGGTTCTCATAGATTTCTAACGGAACCTGTAAAGAAGTAGAAAATAGACGAAAGATCAAAGTAAGCCGCCTCTTCAGACATACAGGGCGACATACAAAGAACAAAATGCAGGAAAAACTAACAGCAGGCAATTGATGAGCAATACAAACAATTAGAAAACAAGTCGGTCACCAAGTCTATAAAAGACCTATACAACGTTATCAAGAAATTGACAAGACAGTTCAAATCAGATACTGCTGCTGTAAAAAGCTTACTGAAGGGCCACAAGTTAAACAACGGTGGAAGACATATTGTGAACATTTTTACAAAAATCTACCATCCGACCAGCCGACCAACATGCAAAGGGGGACAAAGAGGACGAACCCATTAGAGACTTCATGGAAGGAAAATGTCCAGGAACAGATGATCTGCCAGCTGAAGTTCTGAAGAAAGAAAACGACAACGTCATCCAATATTTTCACAAAATACGCACAGCGATTTGGAAACAAAAAGAATGGCTCTCTGACTGTAGAACATCAATATTGGTCATACTTCCGAAAAAAGACGACATATTTGAATGCATAAGCAACCGAACTATCGCTTTTATTAGTCACAGTAGTAACATCATAATAAAAATGATAGCAAATCGGATTCAGAACAAGTGAAATGCAGAAATAGCAGACGAACTAGAGATCAAATACTCAACCTACTTAACAGGGAGGTAGGAACAGATGTTTATATCTGTTTCATTGATAATAGAAAAGCTTTCGACACAGTGGTACAAGATGTCCTCTGGAATGTGACGGCAGATATGGGATTCCGCATACATATTCATTATTTCACCAGAAACCTATATATCTACCAGAAAGACACAATCTGAACAAATCACGGAACGACAGACTATTTTGAAATTGGTGAGTGTTAGGCAGGAAGCGTATTGTCATCCTACCTTTTTAATATATATGTGGAACAAGTAATGCGAGAAGCACTCGAACATCACTCAGCAGGAATCAAAATTGGTGGAAGAACAATCAACAAGCTGACGATGCAGTTCTGATTGCAACATGTATGCAGGAACTACAAGTCTTAACCAACAAGGTAAAAGTTGCGAGTAAAGCAGCAAGACTCGCCCTCAACGTCAGCAAAACAAAAGTAATGAATGTAACACAGGCACCAAATGATGAAAACCTAATTGTTGACAATCAAAGTGGTGAAAATGTAGATTTAAACTACCTCGATGCATGGCTTTACAAAAACTGTAGTTGCATCTTTCAGCGGTTTTAAACGCGCTCCCAGGCACAAATCTGGAAATCTGTACGTCCTAGCGTAATACATGCCTCGTCTAATATTCTCATATAGACTTATTGTTTCTTAACTTCGGCAATTTCTTGAAAACCGATGTATCAACATGATTATGGCGCACACACAGATATATATGTATATATATATATATATATATATATATATGTATATATATACACACACACACACACACACATATATATATATGTACTAGCAAGGAGGCCCGACGTTGCCCGGGGTTAAATGATGATCCACGAATATATCACACTCTTATATTTTTATTGTCATCGGATTCCGTGAAATCACCTGGGAGGAAACTTCCCATGCTTCCATGCAATAACTTCCTCCAAAATATGTGTTATTCTACATTGCACTCTTGAGAATCTACTGTTTCTTTCATAAAATTATTTTATATTAACTTCTTTCCAGATAAAGAAATAAAAGCATTAAGACATTGACGTGCGGTGTTTGAATCTACAGACATCGTCACGCCCCCCCCCCAAAAAAAATTAAAGAAACAAGCAAATTTTCAAGTCTTATAAAGTTATTTGCAGGTAATGAAAACATTACAGAAATTTACACGCGGAGTTTGAACCTACAAACACGTCATGCAAAAAAAAATAAATAAAAATAAAAACAAAAACAAAACATCACGCTATCAACTTACCCAGCAGAATTTTCACGGCCCATAGTTTTATCATTGTGGCCAAGTGACGACATAGAAAAAATGGCTTTACCGATGATAGATAAATTAAAATAACAGTTTCGATTATCGATTATTGGTAATTATCGGGAGTATTCTGAAACAAAGCTTAAATAGGATCACTCCCAGACTTATACACTAAAGTTCTGTAAATTTTAAAGAAAATCTGTTCAGCCGTTTCGGTGTCTATAAGGAACGAACTCAAACACAGAGACAAAATTGCATTCATATAATTGTTGATATACATGTATATATATATATATATATATATATATATATATATATATATGTGTGTGTGTGTGTGTGTGTGTGTGTGTTGTATAAATATATATGAGTGCCTGTATATGTGTGTGTACCCTATAGAAGAAAGGTTAGAAAATATACATAAAATCTTCAAGTGTATACTTATGTAAAATTTAACCAAGGAAGACCATGGATATAATATTGAAACTCTAAATACAAAAGCATGAAAAAGTCTTATGGGTAGAAAAGTTTTTAAAGTACATTTTATTGTCTTATATGTTAATAGGGGTCAGTGGTGTAGTATCAGTTTTGTTGACATTAGAACATGCGTCTAGAAATTACATCCTTCTTTTTTTAAAGGGTGAGATAATGCTCCCATGCATTCCATCATTTTCGGAAGGTGGCTGCAATGTAGTAGTAGTTCTGTTATCATGAAACCATCTTCCCAATGACTACCTTTTTATTTTTAGGTAAGAGTTGGATCATAGTAAATATATGTTCTGTTTTCATGATGTGTGACCAACAGGCATTAGTTTCCCTTTTTATGAGAACGACCCTCCCAGATGTGTACTCCCCTGGGGGAGTGTGCCATATAGTATATTTTTGTTCCTCACGAAATCATTCTGCCACGATTATTTACTCTGTTTAATGGGAAGCAGTTAATGCACTCTCTGTTATGTTATGGTATCATCCTCCCAGGCATTACCTATAATGGGAGAAGGCATTCATTATGATAACATCTTCTCAGTTATTACCTCATCTTTTCGAAGTAAGTCTAGTATATGTTCATTCACCAGTGTACCTTCCTAGACTGGCAAAACATCTCGGACAGAGCATATTTTTGCTAGATTTAAATAAATATTTATTCGTATGAATATTGTAATTTTTTAATTGCTTTTTGCTTTTTCACCCCAAACAGGGCACAGTGCCACTAAATCGTAAGGAGCTACTGTTTGGGGCCAGATTTACAGAGGTACTATGTAGGGAGTTGGGTAGCGGGATGTCTGTTCACATTACACGTGAACTTCTACAGGAGTAGAGTCAGGGAAGCAGGGGCCTGGGGGGGGGGGAAATTCCAATGTCTAACAGTTCAAGGGAAGGAGCTATTTGAGTAGAAGGCTTTCCGGCATCCAAGGATCTCTGCAGCGTGGAATGGGATTTTGCTGCTTGTCGGGTTTGTCCCGGGTATCTACGTCGAGAGAGTACTAGTGTCTTGAACAAACCATCTGTAAATAAGATACTGCAAGTCTGCTTTCCAACTTACTACAATATCGGCGTCTTCAAGTCTAAACAAAAACTTATTTAACAATACCCTTTGTAGAATCAGTTCCTCTTCAGTCAGTACCACCCATTAATTTTTTATCCTCTCTCGAAGCTATTTATTTTTTAACAAAAGGGTCATCGCTTCTTCTAAAAAGGTCACTCGATGATCATGGTAAATGAGTGGAAGATGGTCGATGAGAAAACACCAAGGGGATAATTAATGCTGAAAATTACTAAAATTTGATTAGTCAAGATGGCGACCCAACATCAACATATTTATATTGGGGTTTACAATGGCCATGTGTATTCGCCTTGGAAGCAGCTCGACGAGATTGTGTTCCACAGATGGACAGTTCCAAAGAAAGAAAAGTTGCTCATGGAAATTACGTTTGAGTTACATATAGAGACTTACGGAAATTATTGCCAGTGATTGAAAAAAAGACGAGTGTTTATTAATAAAGGAGAAAACCAAAGATTATAGTGCAACTGACAATCCTCGAGTCGCCGCCAGGACTTGACAAGTAATGACGCATTAGTTAAAACAAAGATTAAATCAATTTGATACGTGTGTGTTCTTAAACCAGATAATCGAAGGCTGAACAGGACGTACTATTGGTAAATGCTGTCGCTATATTCATACGTACAAATATACGTCTGTTGAGACTAAGAACGACCGTGTAACATTTGCCTAACATCGTTATCGAGTATCGATGGAGAGATATTGATAACATTGTCCCATTTTATATCTGGTTACGTGTCTTGATTGAAAGAAGGAATCCTTTCGTCAGATGTCGTTACGTTTAACGGATGAATTTCTAGTGTCCGACCATTTCGTATTAGGAGAGGATATTATGTTACAAGCCTCTCAGCCTATGGCAGGATTCAATTACTGTTCATGGGTTTTTGAACTTTTCGTAATGCGTTGGTCGAATTTAATGTTCACTGTCGGCAAGTAATGTTCGGAATAAACTCAAAGAATAGCTTATTCGGTTTCTAACGGTACCTCCGTCCACATCCGGCATATTCAGCGTTAACTTGCATACTTCTCGATAATTTTTGAACTCTGTGCTAGCTCCATGTATAAGTTTAATTGTGCAGAGTCATAGTGATCTGATGGGACGGCGAAATTTAATATTAGGCAGTTTCTTTCATTCTTATTGATTAGTGTCACCCGCGTTTTTGCCCTCTCAGCTTTCGTCACTTAACTCTTTATTAGGTTGTTGCAAAAACAACATCGTTTTCTTACATATATTACTTTTTATATATGATTTCTCAATTAATTCATGAATATATCTAGCCATGTTATATATCGTTTTGAAGCGCGTTTTCGCTCTATCTCTATCTCTTCATGCATTTGTTTGCAGACTTTTCGACAGCATGGACAAAATTCAAATCTGCACGATTCTTTTGTTTCAGTTCAACGCCCGTGACATCAATGCTGCGTTTGGCCCAGGAGCCACTAACGAACGCGTGGCACAGCGATGGTTCAAGAAATGAATGAATAGTGGTCCTGTAGGGTTACAGGATACTCTCTGGCGTAAGTAACTTTTTAGCACGCTAGAGAGAACCTATCGTCTTTGCAGCAGCCTTGGCAATGCTCTCAATGTATCTGTTTCAATTCATGTTCCCTGTGAACATTAAGCCGAGGAGTTTGAACGATGTACTTTCAGGTAATATATCAGTAATCATGGCTATATGTGGTTGAGAAGGTTTCTTATAATTATTAAAGGAAAGAAGACTAGTCTTGAACGCATTGAATGTTACCATCCACTTTATGCTCCCATTACACCATAAACTCCAGATCTTCTTTGCATTAAATATGGTTCCATTCGTTTTTCCCTCGTGTCTGTTGTAAAGTATGGCGTTGTCAACAAATATACCCATCTCTGAAACAATTTTATCAAGGGAAGTCATTTATGACTATCAAGAATAATAAATGTCAAAGGATCGACCCCAGAGGCACACCAGCATGTTCAGATAATTTTATAGAATCATCAATAGATTCTCTACAATGCAATGACAACTACAATGTCTTGTGTACTAAGTCCCTGTGGGGAGGCATGGTAAGCTTCCTCCCTGTAAATTGCGAGGTGGTGTCCCTAACTAGAGCAGATAATCAATCGATTAGATAAAAGCATAGACGATTTCTCCGGTTTCGATGACACTGATTCAATCCTGAACAACGTTGGGTTTCCATGCTTATATATAAAAATATGTGTGTATGTGTGCGTGAAAATATAGCAAGAACGTGAAAAATTTACAATGAAGGTCATTATTGATTATAACGCGATTTTTAGAACCATCGTGAAAATGAGACACCATATTCAGTATGGTAAGCGTTTTTTAATTAATATCCTTATAATAATTCATGTAAATTCCGTTTTTTATGAATGCTCATTTCTAAGAATTACACGTAACCTCAAGCGATAATTTCCACATTACACTAAAAAGAAAGTGACAGGTTAATTGACTGTAATTCTCATTTGTTAAGAAACTGACGTTTTTTTTTAAATGGATCCTCAGTGTTATTCAGGATAGTGGCTAACCACAATAAAAGCGACATTTTGTCACATAAGAATTTCGGATGGAATCAAATCATCATACAAACGTGCTTCCGGTAGATATTCTTGTGCCGATGAAACAGCCACTGTTTTTTGGAACTGGCAAAACGTAACCCCCACATTAAAAGTACTTTTGTTATACTATTTTTTTAATTTTCTTATAACTTTGCTTTTGCTAAGGATGGAGTATTGTACCGGATGACTGATATTCATCCGCTGTTTCAGACTCTCTAAACGGAATATCATTTTACAATTCAACCGGTCCCTTTAACTTTGATTGTCTGTATCTCTCTTGCACTTGGTTCACGGAATATATTCTCCAGATAGTTTTTGATTTGTGTTTCATGAGTCTGGTTTCTCCTATAATTACGGACTACTGTTCTCATCATAAGTGTGATTTCCACAACGTTTCAGTCGATGTAACCTACGACCTTCTTCGGGAGTATTTTGTCGAACTCGAGAATGTTTTTGTCGAGCTCGGGAGTTTGAATGGAATTTGGACGGGATTTCGAGCGGAACCCTGTATTTAATTCATAGGGGAAGCGTGCTCTTGTTACGTGACTGGATAGAGGTCCCAAGTAATTCGCACTTGTATTTTTCGGTTGCCCTCATTGAGAGATGAACCTTTAACTTTCAGTAGAATATCACTTTTTACAATTGATTTTTCCCAGTACTTTAACCACTGCCCCACGGATTCTTGCAGGTAATTCTAGTACACATTTTAGAAGCCTTGAACCTATTTTTATTTCTAGTTGTAAATATCACTATATATTACTAATTATTACTATATATTAACCCCTCTCTCTCTCTCTCTATATATATATATATATATATATATATATATGTTTTTACTTATTAATTGTATATATAATCTGTTTTTTTTATAATTACTGGTTTCCATATCATATTGAATTCTATACTAGGTCTATTTAGTAGTTGGTTATTCCCCAGAATATCTGCTGCTTCTTTCAGTCGTCTTACTCTTCACCGTTCATCTCTGTCTTTGTCTTTAATTTCCACTTCGTCCCATAATGCTAGATGATTTCCCTTTTCCTTCCAGATATGGTCAGCAATGCCTGAGTTTTCAGTCTTCCCACATACTACGGCTTTTCGATGTTCTTCTAACCCTACTTTCGATGGACGACACGTTTCACCTTTATATAGTTTTCTACATTTACATGGGATTTCATATACACAGTTCTTTAGTCATGATTTTTTTTATGTGGGTGCTTTACACTCACAAGCTGTTTCCGGAGAGTTGAATCACTCCTGTATACTGTCCTGATGTCATATGGATTACATATTCGTTGAAGTTTTTCAGACAAGCTCTTCATAAATGGTATACAAATGGTGGTATACAAACATAGCATTTATAAAACAAAAATCACCTCAATCTGGCTACCCAATTCGGGCTAGAAATGCTGCACCCGCTTCAAGTGATATTGCCTATAAACACAGCACTAAGCTTGATACTCCACCAAACTACACGAATTCTTGTGATGGAATTCGGTAAAACGCAATAATAACAATAAAGATCTAATATTATGAGGCACCTTGATTTCAGAATTTCAACAAAAGTGAACTGAAATCAAATATGTGATAAACAATGGAGTCACATGGCGTGAAATAGTCAGGATTATCGACGAATGATGATGCTGGAACCCTATTTTAAATAAGCACAATTTCTTTTGTTTTAACAATTTTACTAGAAATCCAATGGTAATACTTTGCATTGAAAAATATTAACAGTTACAGTGTAGGGTATGTGTTGGTTAATATGATTGTATGTAACTATATAACTATCCATTATATTAAATACTACATGCCTGTCCGTCTGGCTATCTCCATATTTAAAACTCCCGAAACTAGAAGTCGCAGAGCGGCACCGGGGGGGGGGGGTCAAATGGTTGGATTTTTATGTACCGTCCTTTTATTGGTTTTTAGTCGGTTGAAATAGCTTTTACGGGGTCCAAAATGGGTCAAAATTGTCAGCGCAAAATCAACGATGCCATTGAATCCGTCAGAAAATGCCATTGCTTCATAGATAATATATATATACATATATATATATATATATATATATATATATATATATATATATGTGTGTGTGTGTGTGTGTGTGTGTGTGTGTGTGTGTGTATATATATATATATATATATATATATATTTAGTAATGTGATTGATAATTTAAAATTTAAAAATCAAATTATAATCAAATTAGAATTAAAAATCAGTTTCACAAGAAGGAACAACACCGAAATCAATTATCTGTACGATCGTTTCGGAAAACCGTGTTTTTATTGTGGTAGACATCAAGTTACGGACAATTATTATTACATATAGTTTTTTAATAAACAAGGTCTCCTCGTCAGCAAATTTTAAAGGGTTTTTATTAAATCTAAAAGACACCATAAATAAACCTAGCATTAAAAGTAGTGCAGATGTATCTTTTAAATTTTAAATTATCAATCACATTACTTAATATTGAATTAGCTCTAGGACATTTACCTATCGAGCTTATTATATATCTAAATTACAACGAGCACTTTTTCTTTCTTGTACTTTAATGAAACTAGTAATTTCACTGTTATATTAAAATACACTCAGCTCTTTAGACTATTGTTCTAATCTCCTTTAAATTATATATATATATATATATATATATATATATATATATATATATATATATATATATATATATATATATAACCATAGAATAACCACTAAACGGGGAACACGTTAATATTGTTACTTATTTTCGAAATGTTAGAATTTCATTCATCACAAATTTTGTATAATATTTCTGTCCAATGTTGGCATAGAAATATATGGCAGGTCATGAATTATAATTTGGTACAATTATGCAGCTCCTGGGTGCATAGGAAATTCTAAATTGACAAACTTTCCGCAACCTACGAACAAGATTATCTTATTAACATAGTGATATTCACTTTTTGCTGAGTAGTTTGTTAGATACTGCAAAGTTCAAATCTTTTGAATTTTAACCCCTTGGCAGCTCAAATTTTTTACCCAAACCGATTAAAACGCTAACACTATCTCTGAATTCTCTTTATGTAAAATTTCAAATGTTTTGAAGACCAGAAATTGGCTGAGTAATTTGGTAGAGACCGCAAAGGTTGATTTTTTTTAACTTTGACCCCAATTTTGACCCATTAACATTTATTTGTGGGGCTCAAATAAATTATAAAGTTTGATCCATGTCCAAGAAACCTACATTTAATATTTCAAGTTTTTAGACCCAAAACTGGCGGAGGATTTTGGTAGAGTTTTCAAAGGTCAAATCCTTGAACTGACCCCTTGAAAACCAAATTTTTGGCCAAAAACCGATTAAAAAGAGTTTCCCATTCTCGATGCTCATTATGTAAAATATTGAGTTCTAGACCGAAAATTGACAGAGTTATTTGATAGGGAATTATACATAGAGACACACACACACGTACATTTTCACTTAGTTCAGTACGAAAGTAGAGTTCGATTGTAATATCTGAAAATATATGGCTAACAATTAAGCTACAGAGAGTCTAGTGAGTTTTATCTTTATTGTGGTTTCCTACGGAATTTTTCATGTATCTTTATTACCATAAATATCTGACGGTAATGAATAAGGCTAGAGAGTTATATTGATTCATTTAGATTCTAGCTGATACTTATACTTTTTTATCTTTTGAAATCACTGCTTTACATTTGATATAGTACTATGCAATAATCGATACACTATTTGTTGTATACTAATAAATACGACATTTGCATGAATTAAAATATCATACTTAAGCGTATTTTACGACCGGCCAACGCCGGAGGTTGGGGCGACACTACTATATATCAGGCACAGTATAAAAATAAATAAAGAACTGTCTATATAATAAAGAGAGAATTGTCTCTATCTTAAATAGAGAATTAGCTCTATGATGATGATGATGATGATGATAATAATAATAATAATAATAATAATAATCTATATATAAATACGATAGCGTGTGTGTTCTTTTGTGTGTCGCACTTAAATCCGTGTCGTTTAATTATGTTCTATTTTTTGTCAGAAATAATTTTACCAAAAATTCTTCATAAGTTTTGGTTTCGGTTTCGACTATAGCTGATGGCACTTAAATCATCTATTTTTTTATATAAATGATTTTATCAAGAATTCTTCGTAAGTTTTGCTTTCGGTTTCGATTATGTTGAAGGAACTAAAGTTTATATATATATATATATATATATATATATATATATATATATATATATATATATATATAGTTTTATTTCGGTTTCGATTCAAGCTAATGCACCCAAGTCATATGGATATTTTTATTTTATTTTTGAACACACTACTATATAACATATAAAAATCGATAGAACATTAACTCCATAATAATATATACGAAATTTGCAAGAATTAAAATATAATATTTAAGCGTACTTCACTACTGGACTGTACAGGGCGTTCGTGTTAGCTTAGATAAATACTTTTACAGTTTTAACAACAAAGCTACAATAATATCAGAGCGTATCTATTTACACTGAACATCTACAGAATGCCAACATCAATATATTACTTATGAATGAGTCTCCTGTGGAAATTGCACAAGTAACGCTAATAATAATAATAATAATAATAATAATAATAATAATAATAATAATTCGTTATCACTAAGCTTCCAGGGAACACCACAGGTTTTTCAATCAGATCTTTGATGACTTGTGTGAAAGCTCCATGCGAGCCAATAATAATAATAATAATAATAATAATAATAATAATAATAATAATAATAATAAATACGAAATTTGCAATAATTGCAATATCATATTTAAGCGTATTTTACAACCCAGTGACGCCGGGCGACATGCTACTTATTTATGAAATTAATTGCGTACTCTTTGTTAAAGATATGTTTTTAATTAATAAATGCTCTTTTCCTATTCATATTGCCAAATGTTGATCATTTTTTGCAGAGTATAGTGTAACTGAGATAGTATTGGCGTGACCAACAACAGAGAGGTAGCACTATGATTACATAGATGTAACTCTATATCACGCAACACAATCTTATGTCATATGTTACAACTAAACGTATCTCTGTCTGTTTAAAGTTATAAATGAGAAATGCAAAAAAAAAAAAAAAAAAGAAATATATAACATACCAAACAAAATAAAATACCAATGCGGTATAGAATGTTATAATAAATTATAAAAAGTCCGCCACACCTGGATTTTTATACGCGTATAAAATCACATTCTGGGTGTACACTTTCAATAAATTTCTTTTTGAGATTTCCTGTTTACAAAATGATATCTTATTCTAATGAATACGTTGACGTCTATCTGTAAGTGGAACTATGTCATATATATATATATATATATATATATATATATATATGTGTGTGTGTGTGTGTGTGTGTGTGTGTGTGTGTGTGTGATATTCTGTAAACGGAACTATGTCATATTCTCATATATATATATATATATATATATATATATATATATATATATATATATATATATATATATTAGTCCTCACGGGAAAGAGCAGGACACAAAATGTTTTAAATAATAATTATAATAGAATAACAATAACAAAGGCTTTCGTTGGCGAGGACTCCTATTGACCGTAACTATTATACCGTCCTTTTGAAATTTTCATCTCTATTTTTCTCGTTATGTACTGAATATTTATTAATGAAACCTATATGAAATATGTTCCTTAATAAATTTTAAAGGTTTTCTATTCTGAAAGAAGTTTAAAAAAATTTAATCTAAAATGTTATTTTGAAGATTTTTTAAGAAAATTCAGATTTTCTCTTTATTCTAGACCTGTATTACAAAGAGGTTGTTGCAAAAAATGAGTTGTTGTGTGACGAGAAATACAAACTGAAACAGAGAGAATATTCAGAACTGTAATAATATAAAGAGGGGGTTGCAAAAATGAATTGTGGTGTGAGGAGAAATATAAACTGAAATAGAGTGTAGGAGAGTGTTAAAATATAATCTTAAAAAAAATAAGATACAAGTTAGAAAAGCATTTCATCCAAGGCATGAACATTGTTAAACAGCATGTTTTTACTATGAGCTTTAAAAATAAAGGTACCAGATTCAATTTGAAATTTATTTATCTTCAAATGCACTTTTATAAATTTTACAAAGTAAGGTATGGAAATTTAATTTTAATTGAATAAAAAAATACCTTGGATTTATTTTATGTCATGCGCATTTTGTTGCAATTTAAAAACATTATCTTTCATCTAGTAATCAATGATAAAGATATAAAATTTTCAATGATTTTTTTTAAAAAGTGCAACAGAATGTACATTACATAAAATAAATCCAAGGAAATTTTGAATTCAATTTAAATTAAATTTTTATACCTTACTTTGTAAAATTTATAAAAGTGCACTTTGAAGATAAATGAATTTAAAATTCTATAGTAAAAAAACATTTTGTTTAACAAATTTCATGCCTTGGAGGAAATACTTTTCTAACTTGTATATATATATATATATATATATATATATATATATATATATATATAGACTCTCCTGTCTACTTGAACGTATGAGGTTCCGCCACAGCAACTAAGTTATTCAGAAATCCACACAGATAATTTGTTTATATTGGTGAAAACTTTGCGTAGAAGAAACCATATTTTTTGGTGTTATTGCTAATCTTTGTCGGTGCAATGGCTGCCACAAGACGAAGCAGACAGTAGACAGTAGAAGCAGCCAGTAATATATATCACAGGGCCCCTTCAATCTTTAACAGATTATAGATACCCACGAAGGTGTGCCTTCGCGTTAAATTTTTGTGGCAGGAGGTGCGCAATCTCCAACCACACCTCTCCTGAGTTGACATTGTTAAATACCAGTGGCAAGTGAAGTGCATGTACAGGTCGACTGGAAACAAATGCCGAGATAAGCGGAGAGCACATAAAGCGCCTAGCATTCCCAAACGGTCACCCATCTGGTACTAACCAGGCTCAACGTTGCTTAACTTCGGTGATCTTACGGGAACCGGTGTGTCAACGCGATAATACTATTTCCATCATTTTCATTATATATATATATATATATATATATATATATATATATATATATATATATATATATATATATATATATATATATATATATATATATATATATATATACATATATATATATGTGTGTGTGTGTGTGTGTGTGTGTATGTGTATGCGTAAATTTGTGTGTATGTAACTTTATTTTGCTATTGCGGTTCAGAATAATAATCGTGAAATGAACTTATAAACAGAGTGTAATTATTTAAAGTCATTTTTTAGTAACGCATAATTCTAACATATTTCCTGTTTTATAAGTCGGTAAATAATGCAATAGAATGTGATGGTTTTTAGAAGTCATCCCACGAAGAAAGAGAGAGAGATAAAGACAGAGAATGAGAGAGAAAGAGAGAGAGAGATGGAAAGAGAGGGGGTGAGAAATAAATAGAGGTAGAATGCGACATCGAGGGAGAAAAAAAACTATATCAATTATGTCTTAGCATCTCTCTCGTCCCCCCCCCCCACCCAACACCTTATTCGTTGTGCATTCACAGGGAATGTTTGTCTTCCTTGGCAGACAAGTGCGTGAGTCACCAGAGTAGAAAGACGGCTCTTACGTTAGCGGAAACCGGACACCCCGTTTCCGGGTGTCCATTGCTAATGCGTACAACAGTCAGATCAGACGGACGTCGGCGTGATGTAAGCGCCAAATCTCACGCTGCTGTCACGTCTTTCGCTTCCACCGACTGTCGTACCAGCACCAACCTACACAACCACACCGCCATGGGTAGGACAGGGGAGAAGGGTCTCTTCGAATAGAATTCTTGCATGAAATCTGATTTCTCAAGAAAAAAAAATACTGACCTCTTGTTGATGGCTGCCATTGATTTTTTTTAATAAAAGCAACAAAAAATGACTGATCACATGAAAAGAAATAATACAAAGTACCTTTTGACGTGGTAGAATGAATTCTGGCATTGCGTTATTGGTTCAATATATCCCTTTGCAGACTTTGACATCTCTACGTATACATAAAAGGCATTTTGTCTTTGTGTGTGAGAGAGAGAGGGAGAATTCCTTCCCAATGGACTTCGAAATGGCTGAGCCGATTTTTTCACACAAAGTTACTTGATTTATCGAGGCGTGTTCTTCGATAGATTCTGTATCAGAATCCTTCCGATTAATATCGATAATCGAAAAACTCTAATTCAAGAAGAAATAATCCGATTTTTACTAAACTTTACACCTTTATATAACCTAACATCAAAAGTGGGGGTTAAAAGTTCTATTACTGTACAAGCAGAAGGGTCTGTCGTATAAAATTACCAATAGCTTATTTGACAGGGTCGCGTTCGAACTGAATGTTTCTGTTTAGAGCATAATTGAACCATGATACTTGACTTCACTTTTGCATTTTAAATTTATTTCAAACCATTATATAAATGAATGTTATTAAATAAACAGTAGATTCTCTACAGTGCAAGGTATACTACAGTGTATTGTGAACTGACTCACTAAAGAGAAGCATGCGAAACTTCCTACAGGTTCATAGCGATGTGTCCCCGACTAGAACAAGCAATCAATCGATTTAATTGAAAAATGCGTTACTTCACCTATTTCGATGACAATAGAAGTATTGGGGTGCTGAAATTACTTTAAATCTTCACTCAAATATGAGGCCTTACTTGTGTAATCGCACTCGTAGTTTCTCGGTACACACGGTTTAGATATGCGCGATAACGTGTGCAATTTTTTAAATAGGCAACACTATTTATCAAGGCCGATAGGCCTTGATAAATAGTGTTGCCTATTTAAAAAAAAAAATCATATCGGAATCATCAGACGTTATGGCCGTGAAATGTGTTAAGTAATAATCACTATACTGATAACGAGAATATGATAAAGGAGAATTATAATGACTTCTCAAGATTAAGGTATGATGACCAAGAATTTTAAGAAAATGAGTGGTCTTAGCAATAACATCAAGTGTAGTTTCTGCCACACAGAAGTAGAGCCACCTGACATCCAACTGTCAGGTTCTGCTGGAAATGGCTACTATACGATCCGACACAATGGAGTGTGTAAATATCTCCAGTGGAACATCTGTAAAAAAGTTGAATATCGAATTCAGCATCTAATCCTGCGAACATATATCATAAAGAACAGTCGGAAATAAGTCATACACCATACACTATGGCTATCCAATTCCTACAGCTACGTACCTAAAAAAACGGGGCCATAAAACCAGACGTTGTGATGTAGTAAAAGAAAAAGAAAGAAGCAACCTTAGTAGAAGTCTTACGTTTGACCCGAAAAGAAACTCGAATTTTAAGAGGATCTCTATCATTCCAGTTATTATGGACTCATGAAAAAGAATTTTCAAAAACTGCCTGGCAAATACACCCAAGAGAGATTAAGACAATTGCACTTAAAGGGTCAGCCAGAATCTTAAAAAGATCTCTCGGTCGGAACACACTAGTTAACGGGTGAATATTTGGCATCCGGTGGGGTGCTCCTTCTCAAGCTTGAACAAATTGATAAGAAAAATAACAAAAAGAGAGATTGAAGCAATGTACTCTAGCTAGCTAATCGTATAAAATAAGGCATTTAAATCGGTAGCAGTCGTACCCTCTCGACTAACCCGACAGGCGGTAAAATTCTACCCCTTTATTGAACAGATCATTAGATCTTGGAAAATTCTCTACTCCAACAGTTTCCTCTCTTAGCTTACTGGACTTTGACCCCCCCTTCAACCAAGTTTCTTGCTGTCCTGACTATACTAAAATGTAGAATTTCAAATGTAATGCGAATAGATATCTCGCTGTACAATTCCCTAAGTAATCCTTTGTAGGCATGGTCCGAAACAATAGCTCGTTTCGCCCGTTTCACAATTATTTATTGGATAATAAGAGTAAAAAAAAACATACATGCATTTACTGTTGAATTTGTATTGATTAATAGGATTCGATCTTTTCATTTAGGTTCAAAGTTTTTGATTGGATCAACGAATATCGCAACGAGAAAGTGCTGGCACTTATTCTCTTTAAAATGGGTATGAGTAAGATTTAGGGAGAGGTTGTACCAAATGTAAAGAAAAGAGTCTCTTAATGGGGATTCCGTTGTCTATTAAGTTATATCCCTGTTCCGTTGTCGCGATGTTGCATCCGTGTACCTTTAAACATCCTTAATATACTGGATGTGCGACATGGATATTGTAATAATACATTTGTTCCTGTTTCTACTACTACTACTACTACTACTACTACTATTGCAATGGCGTAAGCTGATTGACCTATATTCTATAATATAAATCTCACCTGTCTATTTAAATTTATGTATGTGTGTATGTATGCTTAAAACATTCGACAGAAGCAACGGATTTTCAGGAGATCGGTATCGTTTTGAAGCTCAACACTTCGGACGACAAATAATGAACAATTTGCCCAAAACATTAATTACTTCACCCTCAACTGGGCACTTTTCTACAGGAAGGGTTCACTTTTTTCGTCGATATTTTCGATAGTCCTCCCCTCTTTTCGATTGTCTAGACTTAATGTAAACCTATGTCACTTCCGGTTTGGCGATGGATGCAACAGCAAACACATCATGTTTTTTTTTCACGTTCTTTTCCTCTTTCGCGGTACGGGTTCGAGCCTGCTTTTGTTATTGTTTTTGTTTTTGCTACACACACGCCCCCAAACAGCCGGGCACCCAGGCTAGTTTGCTGTTACGTGAAGGTAGAATGCAACGCAATTTGTGGCAGTTATGGCCCTAGAATTTTGACGTATACTTCTGTAACAACCTTCTGTAAATAAACTTTTACTTAATTATAGAACTGCGCTTTTCTTGATTACTACCGGTTTGCAAGGCTACACCGCTATTACTAGCGCTACTTCGATTACTTAAAACAATAAACAAAAGGAACACTTATAAGAGGCAAAAACTAGTAAAGAAAATTACATCAAATAAGAGATGACGCACCATTGACACGATGCATGAATCATTAGATATTCAAAAAAAAATTATATCGATAATGTTTCTTTTTCAACCAAAAATAACTGAAAAGAATACTAATTTCCGTGATGGTTCAAATGTTGTGTGGCTTTCTCTCAGGATGTCAAGCGGCAGCAAGTCAGTTGTCTATGCGTTTTATTGACAGTTTATTGCTTCCCTGTTACTTTTTGTTAAATTGGTGTCGGAACACTGAAATGGATCAGTGCAGCAACGCTTTTAGCTGGTAAAAAGAGTAAACAGAAGATGGATATCCTTTCAAGTTTACAGAAGGCTAAAAAAAAAGTCATAAATCACATATAAATATGTTAAGTGGGAATACGAGGTTAACCATCATTTAGCAATGTATATTTTATTAGATATAAAATACAGTAACAAAAACGATTGGTTATTTATGTTTCTAAAATAATACTTGCACAGAAGAAAGTCTCGTCAGTATTTACAACTAATAGAGGCTTCGGGCCAAGATCAAAGTGTAGTATATGTCCTTCAGAGGCGGCACTTTAATTTCTTGTTCTCTCTCGGTGGAAGAGCAATTTTTCACGACTGAGGCAATTTTGGATTTTTGTTCCTTTTGTCTCCGTTAAAAAACGACCCTGGTGTCCAACTCTGTCACGTGGGAAGGCACTGTAAATAGAAACTAATAGAGGCATTTTGTATATATGCTTGCATGGATACCTGACATTGCTCTGGGTTTTATTGTCATTGGAATTAATGTAATTGTCACCTATCAAATCATGTTGATTGATTGCGTGCTCTTGTCGAAGTGTACTAGGAGTGAATTTGTCCACAATATTGTCGTTTACATTTAATGATAGAGAAATTACTTGTGATTTTATGAAATTATTATTATTAAATGGCTTGAATTTAAGTTTATAATGTAAAAGTCAAGTATCATGGTTCAATTCTTCTGTAAACAAAAACACTTTACTATTGATTTCATATACCGAACACTTCTGCTTATGCGTTAAACAAACTTCACAAATAAACTTATAATGTTAGGCAGTGGAAAGGTGTCAAATACACTTGTAATGTTAGGCAGCCTTTTCGATTGTCAATTTTCGATACTTATCAAAGACATTCAGGTACAAAACGGGTTGTCTGAAGATATTGGCTTTCTGGGATTAAATGCATCGTACATTGGAGCTTTTTGTTTTTCTACTTCCTTTGGCAAAACTTAATTATGTTCTGCGAAACAAAAGACAAAACAACACACCCTTACCCCCTATTTCCTTCTTCCCATTTCCCCTTTCCTTTTCTATCTCTCCCACTTCCTGACCGGTTTCCTAATTTAAAATGTACCAAACATTAATACTGCACCCTTTTTCTTTCTCCCATTGCAAAACTCATTCAAATTCTGCAGGGCAGGAAACAAACACGATAAAATCCACTGTAAAACAACCAAACCAAACACTACAAATTAGCGATTGAAGATACAAAGATATTGAAGAATAAAAACTTTCTACAAATTAACAGGATGCAACATGAATACTATTTCCAAAATAACGATTTCGCATTAAATAACGCGAAAAGGGTTAACATGCCGTAAAACAACCAGACAAAACTAAACCTTATAGATAAATAAAGAACTTGAAGCATAAAGACTGTTTCCAAAACTAACCAAACCAATAAAACTTATCTGAGAACACTTTCTGACACATTGTATAAAATTCTAAAAAAACTGGTCCAAGAATTTCAATAAAACCAATAGAGAACGAACTCACATACATAAACACGTAGACAGACAAAGTGTCTTTTTATATATATACTAGCATATTAGGTTGGCAGTTTTCTTTTCTTTTTTTTTTTTGTTAAACAGTCGCTGGAAATGCCCCGATTTTTCTCCTTATATTTCTAGCCTTTGGCCATGTCCCTAATATTTTTCTGTTGATTCTTCTCCTTTTACTTCTCTTCGTGTCTTGCTTCAACAACTCTACCGACCTCCTCTACATATCTCTTATATTTCAACATGAACTTCTCAAGAAACAACACAAGATTAAACTTGATACTCCAACTGCCAAAATAGACCCCCACTACCAGGTCACTTTCAATAACATCAGGGATCTACGTTCCAACCTTCCAGAGATTGAAATCCAATTACATGAGACCAAACCTGACCGATTATTTCTATGAAAAACTTGCATTGGATCATCTGTTTTCCTAGATGATTTGAGATTAAAGGCTACTCTTACTTGAAATTAAAATAAAACCTCTAAGATCGTCAAGGACATAGAATATGTGTCTACATTAGAAATGGCTATCCATGTATTATATACATCTCATAAGAAGATCCAAAATCGCCCTATATGTGCTTCCGGGTTGCACTCGCTCACAGCACTGCGTTCATATTTGACCTCTATCGCCCCCACAACACCGGAGTTAAATATCTTTAAGAGCATTTCGGAGAAAATTAGTAACAATCTGTTGGCCCATCCCTCTGTTTATATTCACGTCTGTGGATACTCCATGTTCTATAATGTTGAATCGCAAACCCACTCAAACAAAACGGATGATAAGAGGTTTTGTCATGATTTCTTGATTGCTTATTCCCAAAAACATATTGCTCACTACCTCATCAATATGCCTGACACTGAGGGACAGTTTGCAAGTCTCGTGAAACTTTTTTTCTCACAGCTTACTCAGACTGTTCTCATCCTCCGTTCTGTCTCCACTACTATCTTCCAACCACTTGCTTGCCTTAGTTAAGGTAAAAACAAAATGTAATAAGTCCTCTCCACTGTACATTGTACAGTCTATCGATACTCTATTACTGTTATTATTATAGTTTCCGTACATTTATATCAGATATACATCGGGGTTCCATGTTTAAAATGTATCCTCTATAGTATCAAACCTGACTGACTCGTATACACCGCTTCATAACCCCCAAGAAATTCTTTCAAAATGTTGTAGATTGAAGGGGGAGACTCCTGGTTTTTAGTGAACGAAGTAATTAGGATCGAATATAATTATTGAAGGAGAATGCTGGAATCGAACGAAGTTATCAAAAGATAAATTGAATACACATTGTTAGTTAGATACGATTCCAGGAATATAGTGGAGTTATCCACTGTAGTTAGAAATAACTATACAACAAATTTTAGGTAAGAGTAAAATAATAGAACAAGTAATTAAAAAATGTCCACAGAGAAATATGAGACTTCTGTTTTCAGGACACGTGTTGGAAGCATGCGCATGTCCATGTGAACGGGATGCACATGTTTGGCCGTGTGTTGACGTCACATAGAATTAATATATACATTTAAGTTAGACTAGAAAGACAGTTCAAAACAGAATGCGAGTCAGTGCGAGTCGAAGAACAATCCAAGTTAGTCCGCTGGAGAATTAGCCGAAACTCCTTAGTAAGCGGAGGAGTCAGGACGACGAAATGTAGCAACTTTGCCAGGTATCGATATCCAATAACCCTCTTGTTTAAAGACTCAATTACATACCTCTACTCCCTCTCTCTCTCTCCTTCCCTCTCTATCTTGTCGTCTCTGTGTGCCCCGTCATATTACATATCATCTGTTCTGAACCTCGCCTTCCGCAATGCAACAAAAAAACTAATGGCACAGAAACTACTTTTTCCAATACTTTCAACGAAATAGATGAACTGAGGCTAAAGCCGCCATAGGACTACCGGTATTTTTTTTTTCAAACTGACGTGAACACTAGAATATTTCAATTAAAATTCAAATATGAACAGGTAAAATTATAGAAGAATAAAAGCAAATCAAATGAGGTATACGTTGTTTAAACAGGTACATTAAATTTAGCTTAAATTTGGAGTTTTAAAAAAAATTACAAATGGGGACTTTCTTTTTGCCTATATATATATATATATATATATATATATATATATATATATATATATATATAGTCAAGCTACGCTTAAATTTGGAGTTTTTAAAAAAATTACAAATGCGAACTTTCTTTTTGTCTATATATATATATATATATATATATATATATATATATATATATATATAGTTAAACTACGCTGAAGAGGACTAAGACTCCGAAACACGCGTGTGCGTAGATTACTGTTTTTAAAAATAATAAATGAATAAATAGAAATTACGTCCAAATTAAAAATGGGCGACTTTCTAAGAAAGACACCGGACTCCGAGGCGGAGACGTTAACCTTAATACCGTTTAAAAACCAACAATAAAACTACGTAAACATATAAACGATAAAAACTAAACAGTAAATTATCTATGACATCATAGCGTAATGGGTTAGAGCACTGGACTGAAAGACATAAGGTCTGTGGTGCGAATCCTAACACAAGTCAAGCTACGCTGAAGAGGAGTAGGACTTCGAAACACGCGTGTGTGTAGATGACTGTTTTTAAAAATAATAAATAAATAAATAAAAATTATGTCCAAATTAAAAATGGGCAACTTTCTAAGAAAGACAACGAACTCCGAGGCGGAGACGTTAACCTTAATACCGTTTAAAAATCAACAACAAAACTACGTAAACATATAAACGATAAAAACTAAACAGTAAATTATCCATGACATCATAGCGTAATGGGTTAGGGCGCTGGACTGAAATACATATTACATTATATTTATATCTCATTATTATTATTATTATTATTATTATTATTATTATTATTAGTTCATTCGATTAACGCTATTAAAACATTTAATTATGCATACTCATTATAATTGTAATTATTATTGTTTTTCACTTTTGTATTATTATGATGATTGTTGCTATGATTATGATAACTAACATAATCAGTTTTGTAACTGAATTAACTTTTAATCCAAATAATACACTAGTACTGGTAGCCCTTTTAAAATCTTTGTTTGGATTAGAAGTATTGACACTATTAGAATGTAAATAATATTATTACCCTATTATCCTTTCATTTCTTGTATGACATAATTATTATTACTAATTACTCCCATTATTATTTTTCTTTGTTTTTGCCATCATTATTAATATGCTTTTCTAATTTTTCATTTGGCTTAGCTTTTCCATAATAATGACATTGAAAAATTCCCTACATATCATTGTATCAGTCATTTTCTTTTCATATTCTTTCGTTCTGACAATTTCTGGTGCCTAGAGGTTTATATGTTATATCTCATTTTAACCTAATTTCCGAAATGTGACAACTAATTTCCATTTTCAAAAGTTTTCCAGCGATGGAAGGGTTAATTCTCGTCTACTCCTGATTGTGACTTATATCAGATAATCTGCGTTATACGGTCCCGAGCAACGCCGGGTAGCCCCGCTAGTCTATAATATAAATCATACCTGTCTATTTAAATGTATGTATGTTTGTATGTCTGCCTAAAACTTTCGACAGAGGATTTTCGACGACTGATTTTCCGTATTTTAACCGCATCGGGTTATTAATTTTAACCACATCGGGTTGGAATATTATTAAACTACATCATTGTGATTTGGGATTGATTGAAATTCAGAATATATATATATATATATATATATATATATATATATATATTCTTATTTTCTTGATCTTGTCAAAAGACTTTATTTCACTTGGGAATTATAAGTCTTAGGTTGTTATTCATTTTTATTCATTTCTATAAACATTTTACAAATATTTGCATTTTATGACCATCGTCATATAATGCAGTTTCATACAGTGCTAAAACCAGCAAAGTTCTAGCTCTACTATACGTGATTATTTGCCAATAAATCCTTTCCAACTAAAGAGAAAGATTTTGTATTCTCTGCGGAACTAGGATTTATTAATTATGTTTGTTTGAAGTATTCCCCCCAAGAAATACATGTAAATTTTAATTACGATTTTCATTTATGCTTTTTGAGTTAAGCACTAATTCCTATTGTCGTCATGTTGAAGTTTTTTTTTTATTTGGTTTGGATTAACATATAGATATTAATATTTATATTAGATTGAAATTTACGTTTGCTTTTGCCTAGTAAACTGTTCTTATCTACTGCCTGATTTGAATATATATATATATATATATACATATATACATATATACATATACATACATATATATATTCACATCTCTCTTTCTCTCTGTCTCTGTCTGTCTGTCTGTCTCTCTCTCTCTCTCTCTCTCTCTCTCTCTCTATATATATATATATATATATATATATATATATATATAATTGTGTTGGGAGGATGAATCAGATTCGGGAATCGGAAAAATCGGAGCTTTTTGGGGCATCGGGATCGGGAAAATTTGAGCCTATTTTCCGATGCCACCGGTTCCTTTAATTGTCTTCTTTAATTTTATTTTGTTTTGTTTTTTTATAAAACGTCTTCCATTGCTTGTAGTAATAATAAAATAATAAATATTTATTGATTTAAACTTTCAGTAAGACAAAAAAAATCTCAAGATCGCACCCTCACAAGTGTGTTTTTACGTTTGAGGAAGTACATGCACATTTAAAATGTGTTTTTGCAGTAACCGGGACAAAATAACAACTTTATGATCAAATATTTAGAGATTTGTAAAAAATCGGAATCAGAATCAGTGCTTTTTTTATCGGAATCGGGAATTTTGAACGGAATCGATAATTGTATCGGAATCGGGAAAAATGTCGGAATCGGGAAAAATATTGTCCGATCACTAATATATATATATAAAACTAAACAGTAAATTATCTATGACATCATAGCGTAATGGGTTAGGGCGCTGGACTGAAATACATATTACATTATATTTTATATATTAAATCCCCGAAACAGTGTTTCATGGTAAACAACTGATGATCCCTTCAAAAAAAAAAAAAAAAAAATTGGTATTATAGTAAATTTGAGAGAGTTGATGCAGTGATTGCAGGTGATTAAATGACTTACTGACTAGATGTTTTTTTTTAACGAATGATAAAAAGTATTTTTTTGTATAGTTTCAAATGTTAAAAACTTCAAAGACTATATATATATATATATATGTGTGTGTGTGTGTGTGTGCGTGCGTATTAGTTTGTGTATGTGTTTTCAATTTATATATGCATGTGTATTTGTCTATTTTTGAAGCTTCATACCACACACTATTGCACGTGTTATATCCTGTCCAGATCAGCCTCAACCCAAAATCGCTATCGCATGTTCGCTACCTAAGGAAGTATTGCCACCTAATGACACATTAGGCAGCTTTGGCCAATTGATATTATTTTTTGTTTGCTTCCTTCTGTTTTTCTATCTACAAAGCTTTGTTGTTTTTTAGAGTTATTCATTCATTTCGTATGAATCAGATGGCTATTGTTGACATTTGTTTCCCCGATATTTTTTCTGGTTAGAATCCTATTTTGAAAGTCATCGCATACGTACTGGAGATATCGCTTGTAATAGTTTTTTTTTTTAATTTGTTTTGCTCTTTTATCGGAGTGTTAGCTCTTGAGATCACTAGTACTTTAAAATAGTCATAATTGTATTCCGTATTTTAATTTAATAGAGCTTCGTGGTCATCATTGTAACTTTGTTCAGTTTTCATTTTTTTTATACTAAAATTGAATTCTTCAAACATTTTAAAACTTTATCAAGCTTTTTAATACAAATATCTTTAGAGACGTTTTATGCACTGCAGATGGGAAGTTTAATTTCATGAGAGTATCATATCTTTTTAGCTATGCTATACAAATCCAGAATAAACGCCACTATAAAGCGCACCAAGAAATGATTGACGGCTACTTTTGTTACTTTGTACGGAGGTAAAAAATAAACCAGGGGAACATTTCTTACACAATTACTTAATAACATGAATATATTGATATAGTACATCCTTGAGTTGAACTACTGATAAAGCCTTGGACTTTTTCCATTTTGCATCTACTTAAAATCTCTTCTTTTGCTTTATTATTTTTCTTTTATATATATATATATATATATATATATATATATATATATATATACACATATATATATACATATATATATATATATATTACTCCTTCTCCTATGCTTTCCTCTGTTTCCCACTTATACCACTCCCCTACTACTACTTCATGTTATTTATTATTCCCCATTATTCCCCCTCCTACTATTTTCATTTCTAATCTAAATGGTCGTACTTAGGTTTATTTTTCTAACCTCATTTTGTGTAATGTCGGCTTTTCTCTTCTGATTAAAAGTATTTAGCTTCGAAATGCCATGGCCAAAAATCACCTTTGTACTTATTGATCTGATGATTGCATAGTCATAGTAGATGGCGTTTAACTTATTTCCAACTGTTCTTTCTGGTATTCTAGTTCTGATGTCATATTTAACACATTTGTCGAAACCAAACTCCATTCCAATATCTCTAGAGAAGTTTTGTACGACCTGCAAGCGTTGACTTAAGCGTCTGAGATGGCATTCAGTTTGAAGTCACCCATGAGGAACATGTGATTGACCTTTTTTGTATAGATCTTGTTGGCGGCCCAGGTTTAGACTGTTGACAGGTTTTATTGAGTATATTGCTTAACAGATACGACGCGTCGTATAGAAGCCCCCCCCCCCTCCACAGAACAGTTCTAGTGGATATCACGTGGCTCACACTCTCC
The DNA here is from genome assembly GCF_053919585.1 of Euprymna scolopes. Classification (NCBI taxonomy): domain Eukaryota; kingdom Metazoa; phylum Mollusca; class Cephalopoda; order Sepiida; family Sepiolidae; genus Euprymna; species Euprymna scolopes. The sequence goes on along the minus strand of NC_136486.1, from coordinate 36,262,156 downwards.
ACTTCTGTGTGTTGGTGCACCATTTTGAAGTTTCGATTTTGGAAGCTCATCGGTTATTGTCCAGTGTTGATTATAGTGGCACGATGCTGATGGTCAAACTCTGAAAGACCCACACACCTTGCTTTTCTGGGCAGATTCAGTTGGGCCATACACTTGTTTCTATTTTATTCTGTAGAGCGCCTGCATAGTCTGCGTTTTAATATCCAATCTGCTAATATCCCTTGTGGTCAGTCGACAATGTCAATGCTGTCTGTTATCACAGGCATGGCTAGTTGGGTAATGATAGTAATATTATTTTTGTTTGTATATTCTATTTCATCGATTTTCCTCACACAGTTTATATATATATATACATATGTATGTATATATATATATATATACCTATGTATATATATATATATACATATATATATATATATATATATATATATATATATATATATATACACTGCCAATGTTTTCTCTCATCTTGGTATGCTGAATGGAACCGTTCTATTCTATGCCAAGGTATTTGTATGTTTTCATGCCTTTCCGGATTCTTGATGTTAGAATTTTCATCAAGCTGTATGTTTCCCGTCTAGACCGTAGTTCTAGCTCTGATGTCATATTTAACGCATTTGTCGAAACCAAACTTGGGTAAGTTGCTTAACCGATTTATCGCCAGGCAGGAGAGTAACGGAGATAGCTTATCCCATTGAAAGATTTATCTTCTGAGATTAATGTTAAGAATCTTTATACTTTCATTAGTGTGGCTTAATGTCATGAGTGTTTGCCATATTTTTATATCAACAGCCTTGATCTCTTTATAACTGGATAGATTTTTTTATAAATCTATGCACTGCGTTTGCTAGATGTGGGGCACACTATAACATGCATTTTGGTAATCAATTCACGCTATACGACGAATGGTCGTATTGATTAATAACTGTTGTATGGTACCTAAACACTTCCTCCTGCACCCTGCTTGTTTTTTTCTCAAAGTATGCCATAGAGTAGAGATGTTGTCTGCAACCTAACTAGTGATGAGTTTGTAGGTAGTAGTGAAGCCAACAAATGGTACTTCTTTGGACGTTAAGTCATACTCATTTTACGTATGCGGGTTGTAACATCTTTTAAAATGCATGCTAGCATGCCGTCTTCACTTCTTAGTAGTTTATTAAAGCCACTGCTATAATGATCATGCAGTGCTATTAGTCGTTTAAGCCATAAATAAGGTAGGTTGTCTATGCCCGGCTTTTTGTAGTGTAGGAACCCATTCAGTTTTGTATTATCATGCCAGCTGTTATTTTTGGAATTTCAAGTTTGTTTTCGTTGCTTTTTTGTAATAACTTCGTTTTCAAACAGAAACTTCCAAGAATTTAATTTTGTTTTTTCATAGTGCCATTAAAATGTTAATCAAATGTGAAATTAATTATAAAAAAGAAAAGTTAGTGTTATTATATTTTATTCATTTTTTTGGCTGTAATTCAATCCGAACAAGGCCCAGTTCTACATAGACTTAAAAAGCTCCTATTTGGCGGTCGAATCTATGTATGCAGTAAAAAAGTTTACATTACATGAAATATTTTGCATGCCATTACAGTTAGAGAGGCAGGACATCGAGAATGAATTATAAAGTCTAGCAGTTCGATGGAGACAATTATTGTAGAAGACATATAGGGACTCCCACAGTGAATGCGTGGGATTTTGTTGCCTGTCAGATCAGTCAGAGATATTTATGTCCATGAGGTGCAAGGGTTTTGAGGTTATTAGAGCACAGTTAATAAAATTACTTGTAAAACAGGCACAGTAATGCAAGGTTTCGGCGATCGGACAAAGACTTTTCTTGATAATGCGGAATCTGTTAGGTTGAATACTTTTTGGACCGTTTCGAACAGAGCGAGAAACTAGTAGCAGATGCCCAGCCAAGATGTGGCAGCAATATTATATGTATGGGAAATGGTAATTTTGTAGAGATGTAAGATAACCTTGGGGTAAGAAACCTTCTAGTACGATAGCGAGAGCCCAACTTTTTTTTACAGAAAGTTTACAATGTCCTCAATCTATTTGTTTCAATTCATATTGACTCTGAATGTTAAGGTGAGTTTGAACATCGAGCTTCCATGTAGCGTATTATTAGTCAAGGCAATCAGTGGTTAAGAATGTTTCTTGTAATTGTAAAAGGAAAGAAGCTTAGTTTTAGCAGCATTTAATGTTATTATACATTTACGCCCCCATTCCACTACTGACTGGATGACATTCTCTAAGATTTCAGCCATTACCTCAGACATGTGTTCGTTTGTTTTATATACTCATGAAACAAAATTCGGCGATTCTTCCTTATTAGAGTGAAATTCGAAATTTCGAAAAAAATCAATTTCAAGAAAAACCAATAGTACGGGGTGGAATTATAAAAGTGTCGCCCTAAAGAAAAAAAAGACTATAGCTGTTTGAAAAAAAAACTGTTATTGAGAAAATCAATTCAGGTAACTTGTTTATGTAGTAAAGCTGACATCTATTGAATGTAGCAGTTTTCAGCCTCAATGACCGCCTCGATACGGGTCCGGAACTAGGAGCATGTCTTTTACACAAACGCCGAATACTCTACGGATGACGGCGATCATGTTGGCTTTGGTGTTGTGGGGGGTCATATTGGTGATGTTCTCGACATATTACCAAACGAAGTAGTCCAGCGGGTTAAGATCGGGGGACGAGGCGGCCAATGAGTTAAGGGTATAAAATCGTAGCACTTCTTCTGAAGCCAAGCCTGGGTCTCTTTGGACTAGTGGGTCGGCGCCGGGTTCTGCTGCCACATCCAGGATCTGCCAGCGGCCACCTGATTGCACCAGAGAATCACGACACTCTTCAGCACATCCAGATACACATTGGTGCTGACTTTCAACCGACTTTGAAGATGCAAGTTAGCATGATGTGGCCCTCGTTTTAAACCACACTAAAGACCATAACCGTAGCTGAAAACTTTGTTTTCATCACCCTGGGATCCTTCCCGTTATTCGTTGCAATCCAGCAATGTATGTAAAGGATGTTAGCAATGGCCATAACATGGATCTGTAGAGAGCATGACGTTTACAGCGGTGCATCTCCGAGCTCATTCGTTGAACAGTGTATCACTTTCATATATGAAGGAGATAATAGAAGGTTCCTATCACTCTGGGATTTATACACAACGGACCAACTAGTTAATGGGCTGCAAAAAAAAAAAAAAAAGAAAAGAAAGAAAGAAAACAGATTTTCATCAAACAAAAATTAAATCATGTCGTCTATTCAAAGGCGATAATTTTATCGTCAATCCAGTATTTTGACTAATTGGAAATATAAATACATGAACGCCGACTACTATATATCCGATATGGCAATTTAGTAATCTATCTACGGATTGCTGTATTAATCATTTTTTTTTCTGTTTGTCTTTAATTTTTTATTGATAAGCCAAAAGTGACCTGAAGTTTATCGCTCGATAGATTAGCCTTGCTAGAAGTACTTCATAATGTTCTTTCTCTGACGATCTTTCTTCTGCGACACTATATTTGAGTCTCTATAGACCATTGTGTTTTAGTGTGCTTGCATTCTATCATTCTTAAAGCGTGAAAATTGCATCAGCGTTTTTAGACAGATCATACAAAGAAACAGATATACACAAATACATATATAAATATCAATATATATATATATATATATATATATATCTGTGTAAATATAAATATATATAAATATATATGTATATATATATATATATATACATATATATATATATATAATTGAATGAAAAAAAACGTATGTCATTCGGACGCCATTGACCATTAGTCTTATATGAACATTTCCAGAGATAAGAGACAGTTTACTTACTAGGTGTGTACGTAAATATAAGAAATATAACAAAATAAATATAAGACGTATTTTTCTGTTGAAAAGATGGCGACGAAGTCTTAAGCAGGGCAAAACAAAACGTTTAGACATAAAGGGGAACATGCTTACGGCTCGATTTTGAAAAGGGAACAAAATACAAAAAAAAAAATAAATAAACAGAGATCGCCAAACTACGAAGCGGCCATTCAATCTGCCCCTTATTACGAGGCACGTTTTGCGATTTCCAAATTTCACATGACAAAACAACGAAAATCATATTTGGAATCGAATCATGATAGACCCAAATAAAATGTATATTTTAACCTTAATCATCCCGACCAAATGAAATTGTAAAACTAAGTGTATAGAGGGATTCAAATGCTGTTTTTATCTGAAGGGTAAGAGACAAACGGCATTACTATTTCAAACTTAAGCGTGACATATCAATGAAAATGATATTTAAATCATAATACTAAAATAATATGAAAATGTTCTTTTTATCATTGACTAAGCTGGATGCCCAGCGTTGCCCGGATGTTTGGAGGTGTGTGTTGAGCAAAAAAAAATAAATAAATAAAAAGAGAAGATTTTAAAGTGGGAGTAGGCAGGCAGGCAGGCTCGAACCCGTACTGTGAAGGAGGAAAAGAACGTGACAAAAAAAACCGCGATGTCTTTGTCGTTGCGTCCATCGCCAAACCGGAAGTGGCAAAGGTTTAAATTAAGGCTAGTCCATTAAAAAAAGGGGATGAATTTTGAAAATATCGGCGAAAAAAGCAACCCATCCTTGTAGAAAGTGCCCAGTTGAAAGTGAACGAATTAATGGTTTTCGCCAATTTTTCGATATTTGTCATCCAAAGGGTCGATCCTAATAACGAGATCGAACTTCTGAAAATCCGCCGCATATGTCGAAAATTTTAGGCAGATATACATACATACATACATACATACACACACACATACATACATACATACATTTAAACAGACATGTGAGATTTATATTATAAATTTTATAGTCGAACGAAATTACTATTTCAAACTTAAGCGTAACATATCTATTTTGTACATAACAGTAGCAGATTTGTAAAAATGCTAATTTCATGTTATGGGCGACCGAAAAACAGAAGTGACATTTAAAACGGAATGTGCGTCAGATGATTGAAATCCTACTTTAACTCTAGGCGTGAGAGAATGACAGACCAAGAGAGCGGTCGACAGACCGGCGTACGGAAACATTCGTATGTATACAAGTGAGCATACGAAAAGAATTGCACTTCTATAAAATGGAGGGTAATATAGCACCCATTAATCGGACATTAACTCAGTTCATGTTGTGTTTAGTTGGCAAATATTTATTTTGAAAACGACCACGTCTTTTCGTAATTTTTTTTTGTATTCTTTGAACCGAGAAATATTTTCTTCAGAAATGCAGATAGGAATGTTCTGCTTAAACGATGTTTATTTTTTGGGTTTTCTTGTTATTTGTTGTTTACAAGTAGTAAAATGCTTAGTATGTGTGTGTGTCTTATTTTACAATGTTTTTGTTTATCACAGTGCCCTTGTTTATTTATTTATCAATTCATTTATTTATCTGTCTCCCTCTCTCTCCCTCTCTTTCTCTGTCTCTCTCTGTCTCTCTCTCTGTCTCTCTTATATATATATATATATATATATATATATATATATATATATATATATACACGTGTACAATTATAATGAAATATTAATTATACTTTTGTACCTACTGACACTAGTGTTTCATGCTTACGCAATCATCAGTGTAGGATGACAATTCCTGCCGAACGGGAGATTAGAACCCAGCCACGGTTACGCTTTTGACTATTTGCTAAGCCTCTAACCCCGAGCCAACTAACAATTGGAAAAATGAAGAGAATAAAGAACGAAGAAAAGCTCAATTCGGATGCGGACATTAGACAATCCAGAGTGTTCGAATAACAGGAAGCTGTGAACGTTGCATAAAAGATAAGTGACTGCCTTTTAGTTTATACTTCCATGTCAGTGCACATCCTTAAGTATTCTTAAAGGGTTTGATAATTATATTTAAATAATATATATATATATATATATATATATATATATATATATATAGAGAGAGAGAGAGAGAGAGAGAGAGAATGAATGAAAAAAGTTATTTTCCAAAATTCATGATGTTGACCATCTTATAATTTATTCCTTTAATTCAGTTGGCATACAATTCTTGACAGTATCTGTTTCGTAGCGCGAAATTAATCACTTAATTATTATATCAATCAATGAATTTATTATGCCTTTAACTCCTCAGAAGAAATAGCAACAATCAGTCCGTCAAAAGGAAATGAAGTGTGATTTGACATGATTAAAATCTGAAAATTGGAAGAGAAGCTGCAAATACCTTTCTATTTTTCCATTACGTCATATTGAATTTCAATATGAAATTCAATATGAATTTTAAAGATATGATAATCCAACACCATACAATGAGGTACTACACTAAAAACCCGTATGGCTAGAACTAGTTTTGAACGCTTGTTTACATTTAGAAACGCGTATTTGTGTACATAAAGCATCCGTTTGACATTTTTTTTTGTTATCGCTCGGCATGGTGGACGAGTCTTTAGTGATGCTTGTCCCATATACGATGAGCTTAATCGAATACCCTTGGATTATGAGATACTGCGAACAAATCGATCTGAAATTTATTCACATTATAAATAAAAAAAATAATTCCATAAATATATACAGAACAGTTTTCATATTAGAAATTAGTGCTGGCCGTACTTTTTTATCCAGCAATTATAAGAACATTTCATCTGTATCTGTTCTAGTATTTTACGAGATATGCTTCCCCGAGCTAATATATAGTTTTACTAAATATACTTGATAATTATATCTGATTTAAAGAAACATATCAAGATATGTAATAATGAGGGAGATTTATTTAAAACTAGCAGGGAACCCGATGTTGTCCTAAATTGAATGAGGATTTATAAATATTTCATTCTCCCATACTGCTATTAGCATCTAAATTAGTGAAATCGCCCATTTTTAAAAATCAAATCGACTGATTGCCTTCTGTAAATATGGACTCACCTCGGAGTGTACCGACAGAAAACTTCACGTACCTCCCTGCAGTGACGTATTCCACAATACATTGTAGATTACATTTCGTTGTAGAGAATCTACTGTCCATTTTATAGAATGTTATGTAAATAATGACTTCATTTAAAGTTTAATATACAAAAAGTCAAGTATCATGGTCCAATTGTGAAGAACCGTTCATTTCGGATTCGTCCATGTCTTATTACAGAGTGAATTCTTGAGTTTTTTTAAATAATGTTTACATAATCACTGTAATTAAAGTTAAACAAATAAAAGCCAAGTATTATGATTCAATCGTGCTCTAAAAAGAAATATTCATTTCGAACCAACCTCTGGCATATAAAAGAATCTACTGATGTTTTAGACTTGGCTTTTCTGCTTCTGCGGAGATGAAACTTATCAAATGCATTTGTGATGTTAGGCTGTATAAAAGTGTTAATTTTGGTCAAAATCGGACTTCCTTCTATAATCGGATTTTTCGATTATCGATTGTTGCTATCAGACATATTTAGATATAAAACCTACTTAAGAACACTCTGAGACTCAGTAAGTTACTTCGTGTGAAATTTTAAACAAACCAACCCAGCCATTTCTGAGTCCATAGGAAACTCTCTCTTTCTCACCCACCCACTGACAACATTCCTTTTTTATAATAGTAGAGATGTGGGTGTTTGAAGAGGAGTTAGATGTTCTACGCCTAACACCTGAGATTTTATATTTTAATACAATGGCGGCGACAGTACTTTGTATTTATATATCCACGTATCTTTTTAGGATTGTGGATTGCCTTATTTGTTTGACCATCTATATTTAGACTTGTATATTAGTACTGTACTGGACTATGTACTATGTGGGTTTAACCGGCTTCCTCGGAAGAAGGATGGTTCATGTGAGTATGGAATTCATAAGCGCTTCCCAATCGCAATTATATCCCCATCATGGGAAATGGCGATGTTAGATTTTTGCAGCACTTACAAGGAGGTGGCGAGATCCTTCTACATACAATGTCTGCTTTCCTAAATGGTCACCCATCAAAGATTTATCATGCTCAACGTTGCTTACGTTCGGTAATCCAACGAGAATCAGTTTATCAACGTAATTATACCGTATGCTTATATATATATATATATATATATATATATATATATATATATATATATATATATATATATATATATTTAAAAGAGCGTAGCTATCAACAATTGTCGGGTTTCAGACTTTTGTCATTTTTATTTAAAAATATTTTTATAACGCGTTTCAAGCCTTGTTCAGCTCTCTTAAGATATTTTTATATAAAGTTTTTTTTTAAGTGAAACTTTGAAATGTCTTTTTGGAAAACATTTTAGTTTAGAGTTAAAATGTTTTCCAAAAAGACAATTCAAACTTTCACTTAAAAAAACAAACCTTTATATAAAAGAGAGCTGAACAAGTCTTGAAACGCGTTATAAAAATATTTTAAAATAAAAAAAATGATAAAAGTCTGAAAAACCCACAATCGTTGATGGCTACACTCTTTTAAATATATATTTTTTTCTCGTTGGAACTACACAACCATCACTTTATAATATATATATATATATATATATATATATATATTTAAAGGAGATTAGAACAATAGTCTAAAGAGCTGAGTGTATTTTAATGTAACAGTGAAATTACTAGTTTAATTAAAATACAGGAAATAGAAAGTGCTCGTTGTAATTTAGATATATAATAAGCTCGATAGTTAAATGTCCTAGAGCTAATTGATTTTGTTGTTGTTCCTTCTTATGAAACGGATTTTTAATTTAATTAAAATTTGATTTTTAAATTTTAAATTATCAATCACATTACTTTATATATATATATATATATATATATATATATATATATATATATATATATTATTAGAAACTTTATTTACCTTGTTATCAAGTGTTATGTTGAATCCCAAATTATTTGTTTTTTTTTTATATATTTAAAGCAATGCCACTACAGTTATGTGATAGGCTTAAAATGTAATCTATGTATGAGCCGAAATTCTGATTAGGGAATCTATCCCTAAAGGCGTTAACTATAAATAGACCGATCAAGTCGCAAACATCTGTACTATCACATGCATCTGTTGCCATATCGAATGGTTGTTCCGTGTTCAATTTCTTAACCAAGGATGTATTGTCAAAGAACAAGAGTGTCTGTTTCGCTTGATCAATCGTATCAAGCTGTAATTCACTAATATACATTTCTTACTATCGATGTATCAAGAAGCGACATGAACAGGCACGTCTAATATCGCCTTCGTTATGGAGTGAAAAAATGCACCATATCAAGTTCGGTAAATTTGCAATTGTCCTGGTTTAGATTTACGTTAAATAACGCTAAATACCAGAATGCTCTACAACATAACTAAATAAGGAAATCGACATCCAATCAATATATATATATATATATATATATATATATATATATATATATATATATATATATATATATATAAAAGTCGCTTTGTATGTGTGTGTATGTGTATGTGTATGTATGTATGTGTGTGTGTGTGAAAGAGAGAGAGAGAGAGAGAGAGAGAGAGAGAGAGAAAGAGAGAGTTTCTCATAGGTTCCGAAACAGCTGAGCCTATCTTTTACAAATTTCAGGCAAAGCTAATGTATATGTCTGGCAGTGTTTCTATAGAAATTTATCCAATAATTATCGAAAATCGAAAAAATCCGATCTTATAAATAGCTGTTTCCCTCTCTGTTAAATAAAAACAAAACATTGTAGGGGAATATTTTGCGTTACACCCACCAAGGGAGATAATACAATTTCTGCAAATAATTTTTTCTTAAAAGAAATAGATTTATTATAATCTGAAGATAAAATTTTGTGTTAGAGTATTCGAATACTGATTGAATGATTTCCTGTTAAGGCCCAGGTGAACCTACTATTTTATTTTATTTTTTTCTTATTAATGAGTACATTTTACCAGAAAATAGAAGGTACATTTTACATCGACGCAAATCATTTTCTAGTTGCATATTTTATAACCAAACATTCATCAGAAGTGACTTTTCCAGGACATTCATCGTCAAGCCGAAATATAAGCTGACGTGATATTGTAAACAAAGACAAACAGAATTTTATAAACCACATTATTATTATTATTATTATTATTATTATTATTATTATTATTATTATTATTATTAATTTATTTATTGATTTAATTATTATTTATTTTATTTTATTTATTTATTCACTTATTTTTTTGCGAATTAGTCCACTATTGTTCGTAATATATAATAATCAACAAAATACTGATTCTATAATAATACATACGCAATCTACATAAATAAAAAATATCATGTTTAAGCGTATACTTTTATTATTTGTTCAATTTTTCGTATTATCTTTTTTTTGTATGGATGTATGGTCCGAGCGGTTTTTCTTCTCGAATTATCCGCGGTTTTGACTTTTCGTGAAATAGTCTTCACATCCTCAGGCTAGTGTCTTGGTCTCCCTAATGGACATGGAATTAAGGAGATTTACTTAAATAGTATTAAATGGGGCGTGAGACTGCTGACTCAGGTAGAGGGGTTGGTGTGGTAGGGGAAAGTGATATATATATATATATATATATATATATATATATATATATGGTATCTATTTTCTTAATTTTCTTCGACACTGCTCGATACATAAGTAGAGCTATGTAGTAAATGTTGTATATATATATATATATGCATATGTATATATATGCATATGTATATATATATATGCATATATATAATGATATTTATATATATTTATATATATTTATTAAATTAATAGAAAATTCACTGTTTATAGCACATGGTGGTGTTGAAATTCAAAACATGACGGATAAAAAAATTTCTATTAAATAAATACAATTATTTAGAAATGACATTTTCGACTTGTAAACGAGTCTTCATCAGTAAAAAAAAAATGCAATCTCTAGCCTAGGCTAAACAAACATGGTTTCGTGATTTTGCCGTCGTCTTATACAACCGACATATGATAAATTTATGAAAATTTGCTCCAATTTTGTAACTCGTCTTATCTGAGCGTCGCCTTACACGCCGAAATATACCGTATATACTGTCAATCGAATAATTGGAGCGCTCGACTCGTGTTACCATTTACGTAAGCCCAATTATCAGCATGTTAGACACGTGAGAAATAAATCCTTTATTTATTTAAGAATAAAGTAAATTTCAATGTATTCGATCATCCTTATCTGATAGCATTTCAGCAATTTGGCTTAATTAGAAACCTTTATTCCTATTGACATGCCCGACTTCAAAAGCATTTTAAATAATATATTTTTATCCAGAATTATTTATTATCTACATACATATGTTTCATATTCACTTATAATCATCAGCGTGGTTATACATACCGCTGGTTGTCTATGTGTGTATATATATATATATATATATATATCTATATATATATATATATATATATATATATATATATATATATATATATAAGCAGTCATTTATCATTTAGTCTAGAAGCCGCGGTGTTATATTGGACAGATTATATCATTCTCTTAAAATACGAAACGACATTACTCGTTCTCCTGTAAAACGATCCTCCAGTAATATCTCATTCTCTTTACCGTTCTATTCTGTTAAATGAGGAGAAAAAGCGAAAAAGTCCGGTCGTTAAGAATCATCGGTCGGCATTCCTGAGTCCAGGATTCGCTTTCCATCGTCTTTTTAGTCAAAGCACCCGCATTCATGCCGCCCCTCTGCGAGATTACCGACCATGATGGATGGACAATTTAATTCGTACAAATAAGATTCAGTGAAACGGAGAGCGACGAAAGAAGCAACACCTAGCAGCGGCAGTGGTATTAGTAGTTATTACTACTAATACTACTGCCGCTGCCGCCATAGCAGTAGTAGTAGTAGCCGTAGCAATATAATCGAAAAGGAAGAGGTAGTAAAAGAGAAAGAGAGAAGAAATGGAATCGAAGTAAAAGATGAAGAATAAACAGTAGTAGTAGTGGTAGTAGAAGTAGCAGTAGTAGTAGTAGTAGTAGTAGTAGTAGCAGCAGTAGTAAAACTAGCAAAAGACATAAACCAAAGAAATAGAAGTAGACAAAGAAGACAAATTTTCGCTGATTTTGAAGTTTTTCCTAACTTCGATATTACTAGTAAATGCAGGTCCTTCTAATGCTGAATCATATCATACTATTAGCCAGGCACTGGTGTATGACCGACCCAGGCATCACACTAAATGTCTTAGAAACGGTCCAATGATGATGTGACGATGGGCCAGTCAATATGGTCTGAGTATCAAGAGGAAAAACATACCTGAGATGTCGGATGTGGGTGTGGCTCCTTCATTCTCTTATGATGTCTTCACTCTGGTGGCATTTTGGTTGGAACCTTCCTTGTCCTCAGGGCCGCATCATTCTTTAATGTAGACACAAAAAGAAAACGACGTACGACAAAACCGCACGTAATACATGAGAAAAAAAATTACCTATTTATTTTATGAAATGCATACAATGTATTTATATATATTACAATATTAACATAGAATTTACAGATCATACAATTGATTTTCATCATTACTTCTTTAAAACTAACTAACCTTAACTAGTGTTAAGGGAGAGGGGGAGACCCCTACCCTCGTTTACAGAAAGGGAAAATAACACGTGCTCACCCCATACTGTTCCGAGGAAAACGATAGCGGACGAAAGGAAGGGAATTATGGAATGCATGTCTGTGTATGCCTCCGCCTACGGCTAGATCACGTCCATGCAGGGGGAGGGTGCTTACAACCACCAAAACCGGGACACTAAGATATAGTGCCACATTCAATTTAACAGACATTGTTAAAAATTAGTATCTTTTGTTTCTGAACAATGAGAAACCATATATTATCATATAATGACATAAAATAGTAAATTTATTTGAATATTATCATAAAAAATAGTTCCGAAATTTTTTACCAAGACTATTGCCCCACTTTGTAGATTTAATAGATCAAGTTATTGTAGATACGTACATTCAATCTGCGAAATTTGCGATGGAAGTGCTTTTTAAATCGAAGTTTTATAAACTGTTTGATAGAAAGAAAAGTATTGGTTGGTCAAAAAGTTTTGTTTTTTTAATGTTATCTTTCTGGTCTACTAAAAGTTTTTTTTTGTATGCTTGACCTTCAAATTTTGTATTTCGTATATCGAGTATGTTGATGTAAGTGAGTGTTGGTTCTCCGGCAAAAGAAGGCTTACATTTTTGCTTGACTTTCAGGCCGTGAAATGGAGATTAAGCCATAAACTACTGAAATCTAATACGTTTTTACAACTAAAAAAGCAAAACATACAAAAAAGGGGAAAGCTACAAAAAAAGAATACTATGCTGTTATCTAACAGGTGTGCTCAGAAATGGTTTGCTAGATTGCAAAATCGATTTTTCAGTGAGATAAGCTCCGAGTAAAATAATTGACAGTGACCAAGTGAAATCTTAAGTGAAGAAGTTTTTTCCGTTTGTCTATCAGACAAATTATAGATATTTACAAGATTGTGTGGAAAATGCATAAACACAGTTGATATTTCGAAAGTTGTATGTTCGCGTTCCTCATTCCTAAAAAATCACTAAAAACGGATAAATTTTTCGACAAACCAATATACTAAAGAATGGAGTAGACAGAAAGAGGAATGAAGATCAGAAATGGGAAGCAAGAAATAAAAATAAAACATGTGAGTTGCTGTACAAGGAAGAGAAAGAGGTAAGGGGGGTAAAAAGAAGAAGAAAAAAGAAAGACATTATTTGATAATCAAATAATTGAGAAGATCAGGAAGCTTATGATGACACAAATGATGATGATGAAGAAAGTGATCATGAAGAAAGTGATGATGAAGGAGATTATAATGAAGAAAGTGATGATGGCGGAGGAGACGAAAGAGCAGAAGATTTAAACGTCGACGAAGACAAAAAATAAAGACGATGACCAGAAAGTTGAAGGCAAAACGAACAAAAAAGATAAACTAGAAGAAAAAGAAGATTAAGAAGTTGAAAAAACGTTTCAAAGATGAAGAAGCTGAAAGAGAAGATGAAAAACACTGAAAAAAATCATAATGCAGAAGGAAAGCGAGAAGACTATGCGAACGAAGATGACGAATAAGATGAAGATAAGAAGACGATGAGCAAGAGATGAAAAAGATGATAATGATGATGACGACAATGATGATGATGATGATTATGATGATGATGCCGCTGATAACGATGACAACGACAACGACAACGACTACGACGATAATGACGATTGATGTTGATGATGATGACGACAACAATAACGACGACGACAATAATGACGATGATGATCATGATGATGATTATAATAATGATGATGACAATGACAATAACGACGAGATTGATGATGATAAGATGATGACGACGAAATTATGATGATGATTATGATGATGATGATGATGATGATGATGATGATGATGATGATGATGATGATGATGACGTCGACGATGACGACAACACAAAAAGTAAATTAGAATTTGAGAGAAAAAAAGAAAGGCATTATTGCATAAGAGGAAGGAGAAAAAGTGGTGGATATAAAATTATAAAAGAAAAATTTAAAGTAAAGAAGAGAACAAATATTAGAATAACATTGAGGCTGTCTCGTGTTTTTCCTACTCCATTCGCGACCTTTCCTTATGTTTTTAATATATGTTATGTACTTTGGAATCTGATCACTTGTAAGTATTAAGTTTTCCATGTGTGTTTCAAACCTATGATTCCATCCTCAGAAAGTTCTCTAGCTGTTTCTAAATCTTATGAATCAATTGCCAAAGTTGGACCTAGTTCTTCTAGTGGCAAACTCCAAACTCTACATTTCAAATGAATTCAACTTATTCAACGACAGACGTGACATCTTTTTTTTATACACGGTTATTCAGGAAAATAATTAAAGACTAGTATTTTTCTCTTTTAGTCACGAGAAGCTTCATTCAAAGCTGCTGATGTGGAAGATTTTATTACCTAGTGTTTCTTTTCTGGATATATTTTACAATTTGAGTCACGGGCTGGACAGAGGTAATGTGGATTACTTGAATTTCCTCAAAAGAAACAAATTTCCTTCGATTGGTATTTTTGTGTAGCATATCGACCTGCTTTTCCTCTCGAAAAAAATATTGATGCTTGTGTTTCAGTCTTTTTAGATGATCTCAAATGCATCTCGAAAAGTAAGTGACGGTTTCTTGCGAAGTCGTTGTTGATTGTAGAGGAAACGACACCGATAAAAGCCTCACATCGGCTTAGGGTTGATGTTAGGGTTAGGGTTATGCTTAAATATTGCATGCTTTGACAAGGTTCTCCATTGTAACACGAATAAATTTAATGTTTATGTTGGGTGATATTTCATAGTTATAGGTTGATGTTGCTTGTTTCTACTTATATATAAAAAAGCATGTGCCTGTGTGTGCGCGTATGATTTCGTTCCTTATGGACTCGGAAACAGCTAGGCTTTTTTTTAATTGCACAAAATAAAATTTATGCGTCTGGCAGTGATCGTAGGTAGGTATTGTAAAGGGAATACCCCGATAAGTATCAACAATCGATAATCGGAAAAATCCGATTAAAATCAGAACAGTCCAGTTTTGACCAAAGTTAACGCTTTAATACAGCGAACACCAGAAGTGAATTTTAGAAGTTTTATCACCGCACAAGCAGAAGAACAGCTCATAAAATCAACAGCATTTTTTTATTAGACAGGGGCGCATCCGAAATTAATATTTCTATTTAGAGCACAATTGAAGTATGATGCATGACTTTTGCATTTTAAACTTTAATTCAAGCCATTATATAAAATAATATAATAAAATCAACAGTAAGTTCTCTACAGTGCAATGAAGACTACAAGGTATTGTGAAGTAAGTCACTGCGGGGGGGGGATGAGCACATGAAGCTTCCTCCCCATGCATCGTAGTAAGTCCCAGACTAAAGCAGACAATCAATGGATTCGATTGAAAATGGGCAATTTCACCGATTTCGATGACAATAAACGTATTAGAAATGTTGATCAGCAGTTGATCCTAATTCAATGCCGGGAAAGTCGAGTCTTTCTGCTAGTATACTATATATGAAGTCGTAATGCATGCAGCATCCAACGATCTTGTAACAGAGGTTCAGTCATTTTTGTCACTAACAATTTTTAAAAAATTACCTTATAAAGTATTTATCGGCATAAAGAAGACTGTTTGTTTTCAGTTACTTTAAGGCAGTTAAGCATACGATGATATGAAAGTAGATTTTAATGCTTGTATTGTTTTGGGGTTAAGGACTGGGATCTTCGTGTCAAATCTTTCTGGGGAAAGTACTCTGTCCATTTCGTTTGTAATTTAAATTATACGGAGAAAAAGAATAATAAGAGACCGATATACCGTTTGCAAACTTTTTAAATGTCAAACTAAACTAATATACAATAAAAACAATGAAGAGTTGACGATGGCTTAATGCTTAACGACACAGACTGATAACATGAGTGTGCCAAGTTCGAATCCAGTTCGTTCCACTAGAAAAAAACACAGTCCCGATGCCTTCTAGAAAGAGTTCATACTTGAACGACATCGGGGAAACGAATCCCAACCATTATAATCTAATTCATTTCAAAATTAATCAATAATTGGTCAACAATAACAAGCAGTGACCGTGAAAAGGATAATGATTTAATGAGGGTGAGTATCCACTCATAAGAATATAGTTGGCTGATTTAGCCATAAATATTGATTGGTAGATAATGTCAAATTTTAACCGACAAAATGGCGGAGCGGGGATGCATTTCTGCAACTCAACGGGTTAAACCAGAACTAGACGTAGAAAGAAAAAGCAGTGAGGCTCTTACCTTGCGTGGTGAACCGTTCACACCTTTTCTTGGTCAACATTAGTTGCAACGAATTGCCTCGTTGCTTACAACGACAGATCGTCTTTGTAACAGTAACTATGAAACGGGCTGCTGGACTAAAATAAAAAGACCAACCAATAGTGTTTTTATACCCACTAGTCGATTCTATGCAAATGTTAAGTCCGATCCACGTGAGTGGAAAAAAAACAAACACTATTATAAAAGCAGTCGACCAAGCACTTCCAAATCTTTTGCTTGAACGACTGCCACACAGAATTCCATTGCTTCATCCCTCCACATCGAGTTCCGGTAAGTAAAAATTACCATAATAAGCTTGAGATTTTGTCGAAAGGTTCCGCAATCAGTTTGAACGAAACTGGACCACTTTTTGTTGCAATATTGATACAAATGTTCTGGATAGCCCTAGGAGGTAAACTTTCATAGGCCTTGCCACTCGGCTTTCAGGTGGAGCAAGTTTATCGCTTGTTATCTGAAGTGCCCTCAGCGGAGAATGCTGTCGGGCTAATATGATATGAATGTAGTTTTAAATGCATGTATTTTTGCGTTTAGGGCTGTGATCTTGGTGTCAATTTTTTCTGGGCGAAGCAATCTGGCTATTACGTTTGTAATTTTAATTTTAATGAGAAGGTGATATTAATATACCGTTGGCAAGCCTTTGAAATATCTAACGAATATACAGCAACACCAAAGATTTGACGGTGGATAAATGCTTAACGGCAAGGACTGACAACCTGGGTAGGCCACGTTCGAATCCAGTTCGTTCTTCCAGACTAGCACTCAGACTTATTTTTGCAGGTTCAAAGGGATCCTTGTTTTCGGACGCTGGACCATTTCCCTATCTTCTGGTCTTGTGTCATATCCTTTTGCAGCGGGAGGAAGGTAAGTACCGGTGTCGAAAGATACACTGAAAGACTGAAGCCTACTAATATAAATGTTTCGACCACGGATGTGTGTTTAATAAGGCGACTTACGAGGGTAGCCAAGACCACTCAGGTATTTTAAACGAATATATCCATTTAACGGAACCTATCAGATAGAAAAAGTAGTATTCCTGCCTAACAGCAGGGATGGGTTAACTTTAGATGAAGAGGTGTAATGATATAATATACAGTCATTTTAAGCGATAATTTAAGCCTGGCCATTACTAAAATAATTCTTCAACGCAATTCATTATAAATTTGTACGGATATTTGGCGTATGAAACGGATGTTGATTGTAGTATTTATTTCTGTTTGTACCCTCCGCCTCGCGTCTCACAAAATGGTTGGACATGAAAGAAGGAAGCTGAACAAGAAAAAAAATTGAAACTCACCGTGACGTCCGGTGATGGAGTCGTCGTCGTCGGCGGCGTTCCTGACGTTTTAGTGATGCAGGGGGTATGAGAAATGAAGAACGAGAGAAAGGGAGTTAAAAAAAAACAAACTCAGGTAACGGATGTTCACATCGTTTCTGCTTAAAATCATCTCCATGAATTAATTTGTTCACATTTATTTCAAGGAAGTCATGTTCGGCCCATTAGTAACCCAAACCCTTATCCGATTTCAAACACCGTCGAGCAACTGCCATATTTCTTGGTTTCATGTCGGACGTTTGGTGATTAAATATGGAAAATTATATACATCGAACTTAATTGACTTAATCGTTTCTTCTTTTTCTTTATATACTTTTTCTTCTTCAGCGTATTCGTTAACTTTTTTTTCTTCTACCAATACTACTACTACTACTACTACTACTACTACTAATTAATTAAGGTACTTTTCTATTACGTTTAATTCTACATATCTCATTTTTTATTCATCTGATCTTTATCGTTCTTCTTCCAATCTAAGTTTTTCCTTTTCCGTTTAATCACGATGCTACCGGATCTGGTCGCATTTATAGGGTTAAATAAAAACTATCATTTACCGAGTGTTAATTTTACAAATTTACGAATTTGACAGAAACATTCCAGAGTTCGACAAGAAGATTCTCGAGTTTGACAGAAAGATTCCAGAATTCGGCAAGAAGATTCTCGAGTTTGACAGACACATTCCAGAGTTCGACAAAAAGAGTCTCGATTTGACAGAAAGATTTCAGAATTCAAAAAGAAAATTCTCGATTTTGAGAGAAAGATTTCAGAATTCGGCAAAAAGATTCTCGAATTTGAGAGAAAGATTCCACAACTTCGACAAAAAGATTCTCGAGTTTGATAGAAAGATTCCAGAATTCGACAAGAAGATTCTTGAGTTTGACAGAAACATTCCAGAATTCGACAAAAAGATTCTCGAATTTGACAGAAACATTCCCGAATTTGACAAGGAGATTTTCGAGTTTGATAGAAAGATTCCAGAATTCGACAAGAAGATTCTCGAGTTTGACAGAAAGATTAAAGAATTCGACAAGAAAATTCTCGAGTTTGAGAGGCATTTTCCAATTCCTAGCGTAACCTGTCAGAAGTTATCAGATATTGTGTTGTAAATTGATATTGAGTTGTAAATTGATATTGGGTTGTAAACTCGGTAACTTAGTCTTACTTTTAGTTTTCATAAGTTTATCATTTGTGTTAAATTGAAACATGTCTTTACACATTAGATGCATACAAGTCCGTCAGTTTTTTAAGAATGAATGGAATTAAGCGATGATTGGACGACATAAGCCGCTTACAATTCAACTTGAGAAACAATAAACCTGTACACAAGAGAAAAATTTCATTTATTTACGGAACCTTTAAAATTCGAACAGTAGTTTATATAAAAACATACAACGTATCAATCTTCACTTCAAAATAAAAATGGCGTTCACAATCGAATAGATAGCGGAACGAAGTTTCAAGCGGAGTGAAATTCCTTCAATGTTTTGAAATGAAGAAAATTGAATAATGCTTGAAGCATTGACTCAAGCTGCTTCAGTTAAAAATATATTCGCAAGAGAATGAATAGTAATATATTTTCGGAACCTAGTTTTGCTGGGGACTCGACTATATTTCCAGCAGGTAACGTATCGCCACATTATGGAATCTGAGGTTGTAGGTTTTACTCTTATTCACTAAAAACAAAAGGCAAATTGCCATTTGAACATTACATTTGGATGTCTGCATATTACTACAGTCATGGAAGCAGGCAAAGTCTAACAGTTCGACGAAAGAAACCTTTACAGTAGAAGGCTTTCCGACAGATAGAGATTACTAGAGTGAAGAGGTGGGATTTTTCTTAATTATCGGTTTAGTTGGAAATATTTATATCGAGAGGCACAAGTGTTAGTTATTTTAAGCCATTATATGAAAAAAAAGGTTTTCCACCTGATTGCTTTCAATCACAATGTTCGTTTTGAGAATAGGCCCTAATCTTTGCTTTTATTTACAAAAATAACGCACAGAAATCAAATTAATCTAAATGTAACATAGCGCGTTTAGCGTGCATGTGACAAAATCAGTAGCAGCTGAAGGATAGCGTACTAGCAAAAGTATTTGTAGCAACCGATTAAGCATATATGCAAATAAGCAAGTGTGCATACGCTGACGTCACGGAAAGAAGAAGGAGAGAAAACAGGACAGCACGTGATCGAGCAAGAGAAGGAAAGTGAGAAAATTGTCGTTATATGGACGTGTTAAGTCGAGTGTTAAGTCGAGTATTAAGTCGAGTGTTAAGTCGAGTGCGAGGATGTGTTGGCGAAGGTCAACGTTACATAAAAAAAACAAGCGTATTCAAAATATATGCACGCTTTCGGCAAATGGACAAAAGTTAGTTAATATACCACAAAACTAAAAAATGAATAACCATAACTCATGCGTTTCGTAAACAAAAAAAAACAGAACAATTAAGTATACTGAGGGCAAACACAAATATCGACGTTGTTGAAATTGAGTGCATTCGACGAAATAACAGCGGAGTATTAGAAAGACATGAACTGGTTAAGAGGGGGTGCTCGGAAATGCTAACATTAGAAATTGTGGAATACTCAGTATGGACGAAACAATGAAAATCTAGAAGATTCTGAAGTAGCGTGTCATCTAACTGTAACATGGCCGTTACACTCGAACCATGTTCTTTATAGTTCAAACCTCTCTCGGACCCCCACGCCGTCCGGCAATGTCGAAAAAGAATGCACAAACAAAATAAATAAATTCGAATCGGCTTTGCTTTTTGTCTTTTTTTTTTAACACAAATCGTTTATTACCGTTTTTATTTCTCCCCTCTCACCGCCAGCTTAAAGAGTCTCTCTCTGCCACTGCGACGCCCACATATCCATCTTTCCTGATTCGCGTTTCCCTTTCTGCTCCATTACACGCGGCCGTAAACAGCCATTTGTCGTCTTCGACTTTACACGTTTATCGTTTTAAACTGTACTTTTTCCTTTTCGACCACGTGGTGTCCATTTTCCTTTTTTCACTGAGGCACTGTAAAAACAAACAAGACAAAGAACAAAGAGGCAATGGATAAAACGAGAAACTATAAACAGGAAAAAAAAACAGCTACAGGAACGATTCATAAGGATAACAAAAATTACTAATAATAGCCGCATAAGATAACGAACTATATCAAAGCAAAAAAAAAAAAAACGATTACGCAAGAAAACAGCAAATGTAGATTCTGTGGACAAAACGACGAAACGATAATCCACATAATAAGTGAATAGATCAAACTAGCTTAAAATAATATAAGAAAAGACCCGATAAAGTATAGAAAGTGGTACACTGGGAACTATGCAAACAACTGAATATTGAACACCCAGGAAAATGGCAGCAGGCCAAGCTGGCAGCAGTACTAATTTACATATATGCATTTTTCGCCTACTGCTGCTAATATAATATAATCGCTTGATGTTCATACTTCGGCTGCTGCTGCTGCTGATATTTTCATACGAACGCATATCCTCTCTGGTACACGGATTTAATAATTGAGTTATAAATGATATTTAAAGCTGTGAATTAGATTAATAAAATGAAGGCTGCAATATCCGTAGGCGTCCTTGGAGAAATGCTGAAGGCAGCAGATGAAACAGCCATTGCGATGATCACAGACTTCACCAAGAAGATCATAAAAGTGATTCTATCCTGAAAGTCTGAGGACTTATTATCCTGAATTGTTAAATAGTAGATGGCAAGTAAGTAATATACGTAATTACATAGATTTAAAAGTAATGGATCAATCAAATCGGCACATCCTAGCTATTAAAAAAGGGGGCTAGATGGTGATGGCATACTACAGTCATTAAATTAGTATATAGATACATTACGTTATGTTCCTAGCGTGTTATCACTTTTTCATAAATAGGATCTCCAGCTCACCGAAGACGCAACATATATATATATATATATATATATATATATATATATATATATATATATATATATTATATGTTTATAATAAATGTATATATGCATTATATATATTATATATCTATAATAAATGTATATATGTATTATATATACATACGTACATATATATATATATTATATATATATATATATATATATATATATATATATAATTACAAAAATAATGTCGCTCTTGGGCCCTACATTTAACTAAAATATACCTTCTAGATCTTCAGGCTAGGAACCAAGGATAGTATCTGTTCGAGTTTCCATTTGCGCCGGACGTCCCCAAAATGGGAATATGTCAGATATTCTTATAAGAATATTGGAGATAAACCGTAATAATCGGATATATTCTGACACGTTATTAATTAGATTATTTAGGTAAATACTTTTTACAGTTTTAGCAAAAGCGCTGCGATAATATCGCGAGTTTTCATTTACGCTGAACGCCCATAGAATGCCCAGCGCAACAATATATTATATATGAAACAGGCCGCCGTGGAATTTCCCAGGCCCTGCTAGAATTAATTAATCTATGAACACAGAAATTATTGCTCTAAAGATTTAGTAAAGAGAATAAAAGATTTTTTGAACAAAAGTTACTTCGCGCATTTTTATAACTTTGTTGTAAATACGAAACATTAGCATTCTGTTAATATCGAAACAAATTATTATATACTAGCAGGACCAGTGGAAATTCCACGGAATCAGAAATATATTTAATTAGCAAATATATTTGATCTCAAATTTTTCTGGATAGCGCAAAAAATGAGATTTTTGGACAGAAAAATATAACACACAGCAGATACGAGTGACCATTTTTCCTCGAGCGCTTTCGATCCGTGATCGTCAGCAAGAGTTGTTATTGTTTAAGAGTTGCATTTTTTCGTTTTATATAGATAATTTATTCTATTTATACTTATTTGTATACATTTATTTTAAACTATCTATTTATGCATAGCCGACAATTTAGCTAAAACAAATAAGCAAATAAATAAAATTAAACGAATAAATAAAATAAAAATAAAATAAATTATCTATATAAAATAACTGGGAAAGGCTTCCTGAACAATAACTAATCCTTATGACAATCAGGGATCACAAAAGGAAAGAAAAAAAGAAAGAAAGAAAGAAAATAGTGCGCTGAAAGAATGTATGAACAAAACAAACAACCGAAAACAATATTTGGGTTTTGAATCTTCACAAACACTGTTTATTTTTTTCAATTCTTACAAATTTTAAATCAGTAAACACAAGACTTAGTGCTAAATGTTAATCAAAATATATGGGGCGATTTAAAACCGCCACTCCGGAAGTACGACCTGCTCTTTTAGACCTAAGTAACCATTTGAGATATCGACGACGGTGTGTTTTTCTGTTTAACGAATCGCCTCTAATTGATGACATCAGACGTCCCAAGAATAATGCCGTTTTCTTCAATGTTAATGACATAGCCAAGCGCGAGTAGCAAATTTAGCTCTGAGTATGGGCTGAAAGCTGATAACATTTGGTCAGGTCACCCAGCGAGGAAGTCTGTTGTCCAGATTCGAAGCTTTCATCTAATGTTTACAATGCCAACTGTTACGAAAGTTTGACAATTTTCAAATCCCACTTTGAAACGTTCGCCATATGTAACTCAACTGATGAGCAGTGATACGTCCGAACTGCACTCTGTGGGAAATTATATGTGCATATACACAAAAAGTATATATGCATATACACTTCCCCAAAATTTCTGGCCTTGATGGTAGGGGGAGACTGAAACTTACTGCTATGGTTTCAAATGACCTAAAAAAAATTTTTAAATGGTGAGGCTTGATTCCAAATATTTCTCATCTTTTTTTTTTTTTACACGGTGGTCACCACTTATCAAGGCCCGGAAGCCACTCAGGGATAAGGGTTATTACAAGTACAGTACGTTAGTGTGGAGATTTGATGAAGTGTTTACTTAAGGGGGCGTTTCATTAGGAATGTGTTAACGTTGGACTTGAACACATCCAAGTTGTAGTCAGGTGGGAAGCAGACAGACGGAACAGAGTTCCACAGGCGTGCAGTTCTAAGAAAGAAGCTTTGTTCATTGAATCCACGTTTGGATTTAGGCACAGATAAAGAGTGGGGAAAATTTTTCACAGTGGATTCAGCTAGACGGGTGTTTTTCGTGAAAGATTGGCGAGGGGGGACCAGAGATTGGAGTTCAGACGTGCACCTGCCATGGAAATAACGATAAAATAAGGATAGGCTCGCAACGTCTCTTCTGTGGGAGAGAGGTTGCAGGGTAGAGAAAAGGGCATCCCCCACTAAGCCACGAAATCTATTTTGTACTCTGTCAAGGCAGGATAGGCTGTTTTTAGCAGCTCCTGCCCAGATATGGCAGCGGTATTCCATCTGTGATATCTCCCCTTTTTTGGCAATAGTGTATGATTATGAATATCGCCAGTATTTAATAATCCTTATGCACTGTGAAATTTACTTTGTGTATAAAAACCAAAGAGGGGAGATATAATATATGAAAAATATTTGGAATCAACTCTCCCCTTGTTGTTATTTCAGATCATTTGAAAACATAGTAGTCAGCCTTAGTCTCCCCTCACACAAGGCCAAAGATTTAGGAGAAATAGCAGATATTTTGTAATTTATGTGGACAACTAGGAAAACAAATGACTATGATTGAAACATTGGTAAAGGTGTAGTATCTTTCTACTCACAAAAACTCATCTAAAATAACCACTATTATAGGTTTTCGATAGTGCTGAAAACGAAAATAACCTTCAAAGTTCCAGGAAACATTTAATTTTCAAGATATGAAGAAATAAGAGTTTTTCCATATTAATTTAACGTAAAATGAAAACCCACTTTATGACCACCTTATTTATGGGGGGAGGCGTCTGTTATTTTTTTAGGGGGGGGGTTTATTTGGAAATTGTGACCTGGTAAACCAACACAAAACGTACCTTAAAAAAACTTGTTTTCTATAGGCTTTCAAGGGCACTGAAAACGAGTATTTCATTTAAATTTTCCGCAAATATTTATTTTTCGTGTATTAAGCAATGTAATTCTTTATGTTATAAGTGATGGCAATTGTTGTACGCGCAAGCGCGCATATTTTTTAATTTAAAATACTGTTTTGCGAAAAATTTTAAATGCGATATTCGTATTCAGCACACCCAAAAACCTATAAAAACAAGTTTTAAAGTACGTTTTGTGTTGGTCTACCATACCACAATAAAGACTATCCCTAAAAAATACCCCCCCCCTTCCGAAAAAAGTAGCCATAAAGCGAGTGCTCATTTTACGTTGAATTAATATAGAAAAGAAAAGTGATCCCTCACTTTTTGAAACTGTAATTTTTTGATATTTTGGAAACCTCTCGTTTATTAGAATTTCGAACGTTGTTTTCGTTTTCAGCAACCTTGAAAACCTACAATAGTGAAAATTTGAAGGACATTTGGAGAGTGAAAAGACATTGTACCTTTACTAAAAGATTTATGCCTGTAAAACGTGCCAAAAATAGGCTCTGGATGATGAATGACTCCTTTTATGAGTGACCTTGAGGGCAAATGTCACAAAAAACGACTACACAATTCACGTTATTATCTTTCCAACGAGCCTTCATTTGTTAAATTCTGATCAATAATCGCTGAGAGTTAGAACTTATAAAATAGCCAAAAGAAGTGGTATCTCTATATCTATATTTATATTTATATACGGCACAATGACGTTGACACACTACTTTTCGTCAGATCACCGAAGTTAAGAACGTTGAGCCTGGCCAGTACCAGATGGGTAACCATTTGGGAAGCTAGACTCTGTATAGAGTGCGCAGAGTTGTAGAAATTTCCAGGTTGGTATCTGGGTGCGCGTTAATTCACTGGGAGAGATGCACCCTTCGTTAAGACATGCATCTAGGAGAAAGAGAAACTCTGATGTAAAAACATACGGTCTACTGTATACTTTGTCTTGTGGCAGTCATCCGCAAAGACAATGTTTAACAGCAATACCAGAAATACCATATAAATTTCATGACAATTGGTAAAAAAGAACCTATATTTTCATATCAATAAACTATGCCCAAATTTGCCTACATTTGTGCATATAGTGTCCTGGTAGGCTAAATTTTGCTGCTTTGGTATGGATTTTGCTTAGGGTTTTCGCTTGGTTCTTTTGTACGTGGCCTTGCCAGGCTAATATATATATATATATTCTACATACAACATGTGACCACATGTGCTTTTACTTTGCCCTCATCAGCCGCTAACCAGAGGTGATGACACAGTTTCGGTGGCTAAAGCGGGACTGCCACCCCTGGCGCCACCAGCAGCTATTGCTGCTGGGCAAAGCAATAAATAGGATATAAAAAAAAATTACCTGGCATATTCAAGCAGAGGAAAAACGCTGTTTTTAACTTTTTCATTTTTATTTTTAACTTTTTAATTTTAATTTAAATTTTATTTATTTATTTTTCTCTTTAATTTCCCTTTTTTCCTTCCTTTCCCCCCTTCCTTCTTTTTCTTTCCTCCCTCTCTTTTTTTTTTCCAGAGCAGCCCGAGAACGGAAGAAGTGGACAATATTATGCTCTCTTTGCAAATATCTTCGAATTGCGCCAGATCCAGCATGGCGCCTGTCTAACAATTGTTTGCAGGCGACATTTTTGTTTTTTAAAATCCCTTCCAGTGACGCCTATTTTCGAAAGAAGCGAAATGGTGGAGCGTCCTAAAAATCCTCGACATCCAACCTCGATAGGCATCACATTGCACATCCATCCCTTTTCTATACACTCGGCACGCACGCATTCGTACCGATCTTTCTTTCGTTCATGAGCCTCTGAGAAATTTTCTTCCCAAGGGACAGTTAGTTCGATTAAAAATATACTCTTTTTAGAGTCAGACCAGAGCAAAATATCAGGCCGCTTTTCTGTTTGGAGGATGTGCACTGGAAATTTCAAAGATGTCTTCAGATCTGCTGAAACTTTCCAATCCTTTGCCCCATTCAATAACTTCATATTGGGATTCAATTTATTTTTCCTCTTTGATGGACATTTGCCTTCTTGGCAAAATTGAACCCTGGGTTCACTAGTTGTTACAGGCTGTTTGTTAGCTAATATACACTGGGATGATATTATCTCAACCAGCACTTCTAGAACCTGGTTGTGTCGCCATGTAAACATTGGGAGGGATTTTGAGCATGCAGACAAGACGTGACGCAAGGTACCGCGCTCTTTTTGACATATAGTGCATAGATCAGAATCTATATATCCCCATTGTTTGAGATTCGATGCGCATGGCAGTAGGTCATATGTAGACCTCAAAAGGTATGATATCGCCAGTGGTTCCATTTCGATTAAGGTGTTCCATGATAATTTAACTGGCTCAATATCACTCCATGTTGTCCACGCACATTGCTTGGCTTGAGTAACAGCAGTAGCTTTTCTTTTTTCCTCCTCAAACATTTTTATTTCCTCGGTCACCATTTTTCTCTTATCTTTAATGCCCATTTTGGAAAAAATGGCTTGTTTGGACGAGGAACAGATTTTAGTTAAACGCCTCTTCTTAAATAAAACTTACCCTTTTCGTCTCACTTCCGTATAATTCAAATTATATTAAGGTCTTATCTTTCGAATGGTTCGTAAATAATTATTCACTTAATACAAGCATCAGATCATTTACGCTATTCACGCGGATTCATAGGATTGTACAAAAATATAAACTGGAACCGTTTCCGATTTTACAATATTATCATTGAATTAATTATAGCGATGACATAGTATTAAACCACTTTTTATATTATACCCGGGCAACGCCGGAACACATAAATCTAGGTAAATTCACACACGTACGAACCGATATTTTGTGTTCATAGAATCTCATCTTTCTTCTCGAGTATACCTGTCTGTATTCAGCTTGTATTTATGATCTAATACTCACAAAACGAAAATGTATTTTCTTGCACCCTTTCTATTGCGCTTCGTTTTCCAAACGAAACTTTATAAGGATGCCTGCGCACATGCACCGGACCTTGTCAACAACTCGGTAATTTAAACCGACCAAATCAAGAAAAATGAGTTTGATTATCTGAGAAAATATTTTTTTAAACGATTTACTCATCTCATTAAAAACGAATTCATGAAAAATTAATGACACATTCGGGCCAAGTGTAGATTTCATGAAAGAATCTCTTCCAACAGCAAAGATAATTTGACACTTAGTCTGCGTTCTCCATTGCATGACAGAAGAAATGCGAGATCCGTACCGGAAATTACAAGGGGGAGAGAAGTGAAATGCGATCATTGGCATAAGCTGATATTTACACAGGGATTGCATACACTAAACATTCTGCAAGCGCATCTACAATATATATATATATATATATATATATATATATATATATATATATATATATATATATAGATATATATATGAATACAGATATATATTATGATAACTATTTTATGGTTCTTATCTACATACACATACACATATATTTTATCCTTTTCCGGGAATCAGCAGTGTGGACGATAACAGTTCTAAACGATCACACAATTAAAAATTAAAACATAAGTACACTTTAAAATTCAGTCTGAAACTCGCGGTCAGCCTACAAGCCATTATATTCACACACACACACACACACACACACACACACACACACAAAAACACACACACACACACATTAATAAATATTAATATATATGAATTAATATATATACATAAATATATATATATACCGATCTATATATCTTTAAAAATGAACATGTCTGTCTGTCCGTCTCTGTACATTTCCTACCAAATAACGCCGTCAAGTTTCGGTCTACAGACTCGAGATTTGACATAAGATATTGAGATTTGGGAAAATATTTTTGATCGGTTTTCGGACAAAAATGTGGCTGTCAACGGGTTAAATTTCGACTATTTGACCTTTGGACTATCTACCAAACTCCTCCGCCAATTTTGGGGTTAAACACTTAAAATTTTAGATTATAAGTTACTTAGACATGGATCTAACTTTATAATTTGATTTGAGTCCAAAACAATAAATGTACAGTGATCTCTACCAAATAACTCAGCCAATTTTTGGTCTAAACATTCAAAATTTTACATAAAGTGTAATCAGACATAGGACAAGTTTTTTAATGTAATTTTTGATGAAAATTTGGCTCCCAAACGGCCAATTTTCAAAAGATTTTATCTTTGCAGTCTTAAGGAAACTATTTAGCTAATTTTGTGTCTAAACATTTGAAATTTACATAACGGGTATTCAGACATGCAGCAATCTTTTTATTCAGTTTTCGGGCGAAAATTTTGCTGCCAAGAGGTCAAAGTTTACAAAATTGACCTTTACAGACTCTACCAAACTCCTCCGCCAATTTTGGGTCTAAACATTTGAAAGTTTAGATGTAGATTACTTGGATATGGGTCAAACATTTTAATTAAATTTAAGCTGAAAACAATAAATGTTAAGAGGTTAAAATTCGGGTCCAAGTTTTAAAAAATCCGACCACTGCTATCTCTACAAATATTTCTCTATGGTAGTCATTGAGGCGTATAATATAGAAAGGCATTACCGTAGAAATTCACACTTTTTAATGCACATAACGTTATGAACAGCACATAGCGCCCGCGCAAAGCAGTGCGGAACTGCAAGTAGTAAACAATTTCAGTAACACAAGTATATTTATTTAACATTCATTTTATTTGTTGTATGAGACCTCTTATGCGTGTTTCGTTGAACGTTATAGATTGACGAAACAACTCATCAGAGACCTATATAATGTCATTAAAAATACAGAATACAGTGAGGAAGAATTTTTTTACTTCTTGAATGTTATCTAGATTTCTACAACGGATTTAGGGTATTTTTGAAGCAGAAAATGTCACCAGTTTCTCTCCATCAGGTCAAGTTTTTATGTTAAGTCGCTTGGATCACCCCCCTCCATCCAGATTTTCTAACAAAATCGATTACGGTTTTCTGGCATTATCAGCATATTTTGTCAACACATATCATCTTAAATATGTTTATAGAGAAAAAATGTTTTGGTAACAAAATATATTGATTACCTGATAGAAACATCGATTACTGTACATCGATTACTGAATCGATAAAGTTAAGTGCATGTAAATTGCATGCTGCTCCACCATTGTTTAAACTCCAGGGCTCGACTTTCCGTTTTTCTGAACTCCCGAAGTGCTCAGTGTTAAAAAGGTTTTTCTTCAGATTCCAAGAGTAGTCAACCATCACGACTGCGTCACAGTGACCCTGATACCTGGTTTCAGTCCTAATAAAATCTCTAGTCACCCATTAAACCAAGGTTCTCAGGAAACCGGTCCATATGTGAAAATAGTTTGTGCATCTTGACGCTTATGTTGCAACCCAGGTTTTTGAAAGCAGCCAGAACGTTATTTATAAGGTTTGAGTTGTTTCTGGCTTTATTGTTGCCAAGAAAGTTCTTCGCTACCAGAACAAATATCTTTCACGGTTAAAGTTTCACTTCCTTCATTGAGTTTTCGAACTCTAGATCTCTGACGGGTTGCCAGATCTGAGGACCACCAAAGATGTCAGCTTTCAACTTCTCGATGATTAATCCTGGAATAGCCTAGCATAATGAAGTAAATCAGTCACCATCCTTGTCCAACTCTTGATGAACTATTTGATTAAGCTGAACTTGATGTGCAGCGGTGGGAATAGTATTCTGTCTCTGTCCACGAAAAGGTCATTGGGGGGTATTCCTTTCTTTGCCAGACACTTATTTCTCATGTATAGGCGAGTCCTCATTCGTGCATACGGAGCACCAAATATTGGAAGATGTCGAGGTTTTATGACTGAAAATTTATCCCGTTTCAACATAATCACCCAGAACTATCAGACTTGAATACTTCTAGTAATTAAAATAATCATTTCCATCAAAACAATTATTGAATTTTTACTCTCACTAACTTCTAAAATCTTCCACACATGCTTAAATATGAGCAAAAATGCAAAAAAAAATCAGGATTTTGTGATTTTTCTTTATTAAAGTAACGTGAGCTATTCTCAAAAACTCTGACATACGCACTATTTGAAAGGAGAAATAGTTTCTTTTATCAAATATTTTATAAAGAAAAAAAATTCCATCCTCAATTTTTATATCTAAATCCAGAAATGTAGCCTGTTGTCCTCTGTGTTCACAATTCAATTCTAACTCCTTTGAATATATCAGATGTTTATTTTTTTTCGAATTCATTGTTATCGTTTATAAATATAAGGTCAGGTCATCTATAAATTTCCTACACCCAGGAAAATTATATGTTTTAGATATATACTCGAGTCTATAAAATTTATTATATGTAATTATAAATACATTTTATACATTGCTAATATGGTTTTGGATTTCCTTTATTAATATAGTCTGGTTTATCTTAAACGATTCAAAAGCATCAGGATAACGAACAAATGCTTTATTTAACTGTTTAAATATTTTATTTTTATCTCCACCTTGTTTTATCATCCTTATTACTAAGCTAGAAACTGGTGGTATAAAATCTGTTAATTTTAGAGTAACGCGAGCTATTCTCAGAAACTCTGACATAATGGTTCCATAAAACACAAAAACAGGGCAGGTGCTATCCTTATGGGGCATAGTACTATTTTAAAGGGGAATGCGTTTCTTTTATCAAATATTTTATAAAGAAAAATCCCATCCTCAATTTTTATATCTAAATCCAGAAATGTAGCCTGTTGTCCTCTATGTTCGCAATTCAATTTTAGTTCGTTTGGATATATAAGATGTTTATTTTTTTCGAATTCATCATTATCGTTTATGCATATAAGGTCATCTATAAATCTCCTACACCCATGAAAGTTATATGTTTTAGATATATCTGTTTTTAATAGTGATGACATATATATATATATATATATATATATATATATATATATATATGCTCGAGTCTGTGTAAATACAGATTTGCCCAAAATGGTGCAGGATCCAATCCCATTGCGATACTTATTGTTTGAATTCATATTTTATTTCCTATTTGAAAATAACATTCTTTAATAAGATGGCTTACAAGTATTTCCAAAACATCAGTATCGCTTATGTTAAATATCGAGTCTCTAGACAAAACATTGGCAGAGTTATTTGGTAGGGAACTGTAAACAGACACACACATAGACACAGACATACCTTTTCACATTCATAGATAGATAGATAGATAGATAGATAGATAGTAGATAGATAGATGAGTTCACTATTAATCTCAAACCCAAAATTATTTGCTATTAATGTACTATAACAAAACCTTTAAGTAAAGCTATATCTGAAATATTTAAATTACTTATAAATCAAATAAATAATCCTCACCAGAAAAGAAAATTCTATAGTAAATTCTATAGAAAATTCTGCTGTATGTCATCACAAATAAAAATGATATATCTAAAACATATAATTTTCATGGGTGGAGGAGATTTATAGATAACCTTATATGTATAAACGAGAACGATGAATACGAAAAAAAAATATCTTACATATCCAAAGGAGTTAGAATTGAATTGTGAACATAGAGGACAACAGGCTACATTTCTGGATTTAGATATAAAAATTGAGGATGGGATGTTTCTTTATAAAATATTTGATAAAAGAAATTATTTCCCCTTTCAAATAGTGCGTATGCCGCATAAAGATAGTACCTCTCTGTTTTTATGTTTTATGGAACCATTATGTCAGAGTTTCTGAGAATAGCTCGCGTTACTTTAAAGTTAATACATTTTATACCACCAGTTTCTAGCCTAGTAATAAGGAAGATAAAACTAGGTGGAGATAAAACTAAAATATTTAAACAGTTAAATAAAGCATTTGTTTGTTATCCTGATGCTTTTGAATCGTTTAAAATTAACTAGAATATAGTAGTAAAGGAAATCCAAAACTTTATTAGTAATGTATAAAATGTATTTATATATAAAAAATGTATATATGTATAAATATTTTTAACCTTTATATATATTTAATTTTCAATAAATAAGAATGTAAATATACAAAATACTAATCATAGTAGGGGATGATAGGTAATTAAATGGATTGATCCTAAACTTATAAATACAAGACTGGTAAATTAAAAAATATATATATATCCATTTTGAATTTGGAAATAGATGAATCTCACAGGTAATAAATTCATTTTTATAATATGAATAGGTTAGATAAAGTAATTAAGAATAGAAAACTAGATCTAATATTTGTAACATGCTTTGTTCCTAAGCTTAAGAGAGGTGATGTTTGATCAACACTGCTGGGGAGCCATGATGTAATATACTGTTTTGTATTTAAATCCCCGAAACAGTGGTTCATGGTAAACAACTGATGATCCCTTAAAAATAAATTATTATCGGTACTATAGTGAATTCGAGAGAGCAAGTTTATACAGTGATTGCAGATGATTGAATGACTTACTGACCAAATGGTTTTCTAACGAATGATAATTTTTTGTATAGTTTTAAAGGTTAAAAACTTCCAAGACTATATATATATATATGTGTCTGTGTGTGTGTGTGCGTGTGTGTGTGTGTGTACTGTTTCAAGCGCTTTATTGCATATTAGAAAATATTAATATTTCACTAAGTATAGGTCCCAACAAAATGAAAATTATATCATCAAACGACTCCTTTAAGGGTAATTTCAAATTCATGCGATATTAACGAATTTATGACATTTTATTCTTTATCGAAGAATTTCCACATCACATCGCTTTATTGCAGGTCTCTTAAAATGCTGTTTTATGGCAAACATACAATGTATTTTCTTGCGAACTTTACTTTTTATCATATTTTTCTGTCAAAGAATCATAAACAAAACCATATCCTAGGTATGAGCGTCATATAAATTTATTATTTATCGACATATGCATATTTTTTTAAGTAGCTTAAAACAAGATTTTATCCCCCGAGGAAGTCAATTCTTGATCTTAAAAGGAGTTATGGCTCTAGCAACATCAACTATGTTCCTCCATAAGGCATCTATTGAAGGAAATTGCTCTCCTCCCTCATAAACTGCTCTTATTATTGACCAGAGATATTCAGTAGGGTTAAGGTCTGGAGAACACGGTGGTCAGGTCATGAATTTCCCAAACGAATTCCATAGATTTAAGAAAGGATGCAGTCGCCCCAAGCAGAATGGGATGGTACATTGTAATGTATAAAAATCATCTGAAAGCGACGTGACAATGGTAGGTCATCTATCCATGTCAACAAATGATTATCCAAAAATGCTGTGTACGCATTCCTGGTAAGCTTTTTACATCCCCTCGCGCTCGGAATGGTCCAACCAACTTATCCCCAATGATTCCCAGCCAAAACATGATGCTTCCACCTCCTTGTTGGCGATGAACTCTGTAACGAGTCGGAGTTCCGTTCGGGTTTCAAACTTTGGTCCGTCTATCTGGACTGTCAGATGTAGCATAGGCCTCATCCCTTAATATGACCTGTTTGAAATCCATTTTCATGTAATTCTGTGTCAAAACCATTCGTTTTTCCCTATGTTGTTTGCTCAATGGAGGCATTGGAAGAGCTTTGATGTTCCTTGTAATCTCATTCAACACATTGTATCCGTATGCCTGGATCTTGGAGCGATTCTAGCTTTGGCAAAAGCGAAAGCACTGGTGCTATTTGTGTTTCTGTTGGCTTCTCTACGAATTTTCCAAATGAGATATTGTGTAGTGAAATATACACAGACACGCACAGACATAAACTTTTACTTTTATAGATATACACGCATGTGTGCCCGGCGATTCCCGGGTGTTTGCAGGTGTGTGTTGAGAAAAAAAAAGTGGTAGTAGGAAGGCAGGCTCGAACCCGTACCGCGAAGGAGGAAAAGAACGGTGAAAAAACGTGAGGTCTTTGCTGTTACGACCACCATCAAACCGGAAGTGACGTAGTTTTAAATTAAAGGTAGACAATCGAAAAGAGGGGATGACTTTCGAAAATATCGGTGAAAAAAGCGACCCACCCTGTAGAAAAGTGCCCACTTGAGGGTGAAGAAATTAATGGTTTTAGCCAATTTTTCGGGATTGATCGTCTGAAGGGTCGATCCTCAAAACAATTCTAATCTTTTAAAAATCCGTCGCCTCTGTCGAAAGTTTTAGGCAGACTTGCAAACATACATACATACATTTATATATTGGTAGCTCAAGTTTTCGACCCAAACCGATTAAAAAGCTTGCCCTATCTCTGAATACCCTTTATGTAAAATTTCAAATGTTTAGACCAGAAATTGTCCTTAGTAATTTGGTAGCGACCGCAGAGGTCAATTTTTTTTATCTTTGACCCCGATTATGACCGCTTAACATTTGTTTTGGGCTCAAATCAAGTTATTAAGTTAGATCCATGTCCAAGGAACCTATATCTAAAATTTTAAGTATTTAGACTCAAAATTATCGGAGGAGTTTGGTAGAGTTCTACAAGGTCAAATCGTTGAACTTTGACCACTTAACAGCTAAATCTCTGGCCGAAAACGGCTTGCTAAGATTTTCCCAAATCTCCATACCCTGTATAACAAATTTCGAGTCTGTAGACTGAAAATTGACGGCGTTATTTTGTAGAGAATTGTATACACACAGACACACACACACAGAAACTTTCACTTTTATAGATATACACACATCGGTGTCCGGTGGTTGGAGGTGTGTTGAGTAAAAATAAAAGTGGTAGTACACACATCACTTTTATAGATATATAGATAGATATATAGATAGATATATAACGTTGGAGGGTACAGAATTTAATTATTGCAATCATGAATTAAAGACTTAAAGTAAAATGCGTTTTAAAGTAATGAAATAAAAGGCGAAGATGAGGACAGAAAATAAAGGGGGGTCAGCTGACCTGTTTCGCCCTCACTTTCTCAAAATTGTATCGGGGAATTTAAAAAAGAAACTCGAAAATATGCCCATTTAAAATAAAACTACGTTGCGTTACGTTATGGGTGAAAAAAGTGGGATTAAAATAAAGCAACTTTATGATATTTTTCACGGAGATTCTAGATACTAATCACGCTCAAACCCAAGAGATATTCCCTATGTTTGCAGAGTGAAGGCCTTCTACACCGAACGTGATGGGTCTCTAATATTTTTAAATAGAATATTGAGTGAGCACGATTCAGAATTGAAAATGAGTTCATGCTAAATTTCGCTGCACACGACGAGTTGTTAATGAGATTGTCAGTTATTGAAGACTTGTATGTGTTGGCAAGTATATCGGTTGATCGATATGTCCATTTACTCATTTGCTAGATGCGTGCTGTTGAACTTTTCATCCAATCTCGTGCGACCTACGTAGTTGTCAACGCAACTACATACAAAATTGTAAATTACATTATTATTATTATTATTATTATTATTATTATTATTATTATTATTATTATTATAATAGAGTTAGAACAATTTTCGAGAGTATGGCATTAAAGTTCTCGTAGAGAACACAGCACGGACATTTGAAGCAAAGTAACATTTTTAGCATCATTATGCTGATTTGTTTGGCGAATCTGTCCCCCAACCATGGTAAACGTCAGTTTTGGGTACCCTCTGGGTGTGATTAGGCCAGTTATGCAAAGGAAAATAACAGAGTCCTCTGTAACTAAAATTCAAACGATTAATAAATGTCATGTATCTGCGTTTATCTAGGCTGGAGATAGTAAGTGAGAAATTTTAAAAGCAAATGAGCTCAACAGTGCCAAATTGTTATTTTGTTTCAAATGTACGTGTTGTGTTCTCTATGAGAACGTTAAAGCCAACCTCTCGAAAATATATTCTATTCCCACCCCCATCATAGTAATAAAGTAATTTACAATTTGGAATGTAGTTGCAGTGCCAGTTATGTGGGTCAAACAACATTAAGATTCGATGGAAGAGTCCAACAATACCTACTTACCAAAATCAGAAATGGGACATACCGAACAACAGACGTAATTGCCAATAAATACGAGTCTTCAATTACTGACCATCTTATAAAAGACCTGTCCTCGGCAGCAAACTTTAGCACGAATTCTTTTTCAATCATGAGTCGTGCTCGCTCATTATTTAATTTAAAGATATTGACTGAGAAGGCCTTCCCTCTGAAAACAGAAGCAATGCCTGTTGGGTCTGATCGTGATTAGTCTCTCGGATTTTCGAGTAATATAACGTTGCTGTACTTTCCCCCATTTTCCCCCATACATAACGTAACGCAACGTGATTTTATTTGTACATATTTTCGATTCCCATTCGTGTTTTTTTTTCTCCAAAACAAATCACACGATACAGCTTAGATAAAGCGAGGGCGAAACCGGTTAGCTGACTTCCCCACTTTTTCTTCTTCACCCCGTTAACTTTATTTTAAACGTGGCGTTATTTTATACGTTTTTAAGCATCCCTTCACGATTGCGTTATATAAATTTGGAACCCCTATAATAATCATGAATATATATATATATATATATATATATGTGTGTGTGTGTGTGTGTGTGTGTGCATATATATATATATATATATATATATATATATATATATATTGGGTTTTTAGATACGTATGGTTAGGTTCCCTTCCTCGTATCTATTTCCTTTTCTGATACCAAAGGTACTTAAGCTTTTATGTATTTTTTTATTCTAATAGCATTTATATGCTAGTTAACATGTCACAGAATGGATTTTGTAATCTGAAACTTACTTATTAATAGTTTTTTGTTTATGTTTTTTATTTATATTTTTTTTTTCATATATTAGTAAAAATAGTAACCGTATTATTCTACATAGTTTTTATTGGGGAAGTGGAATTATCCACTGGAGAACCACGTATTTAACAGTTGTCCTGTTTTTACATCTCCGAAGCAGCTACATGGTAAGCAGCTGAGGACCCCCGTTTTCTATTTACACATTTTAGTTAAGGTTTTCTCTATTTATCCTTATATAGTTCAAATTTATTTTAAAAGTGAAGACTTTTGCGAAATCGGCTTATGCATTAAGTCTATTTCTATTTAAAAATTTAGTTAAGGCTTTTTGTTTCCTCTCACCCTTATATGAATGAATTCTCTTTTTTAGTTATAAACATTTTAGAAGTCGGATTATGTACGTACTAAGTCTACGATAAGTTAAATTTTATCTCTCTCTTGATATTTACTTTAAGAAAACAGCTGATAAACATCAGTATATTTCTTTCAATTACAACATCTTCTGTTGTTCGCTTGCTTCCTGGCGAGTTTCTGTTTTTGTTCCGGTAGTAATTTTTATCCCCCCTCTCTCTCTCTCCCCCCTCATAAATACATGCATATATATATATATATATATATATATATATATATACATATATAAAAGTGAACGTGTCTGTTTGTCTGTCTGTCTGTGTGTCTGTGTGTCTGTGTGTCTGTCTGTGTACATTTCCCTACGCAATAACTCGGTCAATTTTTAGTCTATAGACTCGAAATTTGAAATACCGGGTACTGAGATTTGGGAAAATCGATGTGACGGGTGTCAGCCAGAAATTTGGCTGTTAAGGGGTCAAATTTCAACGATTTGACCTTTAAGAACTCTACCAAACTCCTCCGACAATTTTGGGTCTAGACACTTGAAATTTTAGATATAGGTTCCTTGAACCTGGATCTAACTTAATAAAGTGATTTGAGCCCGAAACTATAAATTTTAAGGGGTCATAATAGGGGTCAAAGTTTTAAAAAATTCACCATTTTTTTGTTTTTTTGCTTTTTTTGCACAGCATACACCTCCAAACACCCGAGCAACGCCGGGCACCCCTGCTAGTATATTATAATACAAAGCTGAAAGTCTGTGTGTGTGTCTACTCACGAATAGGCTCATATATGCTTGACTATTATAGAAAACAGATCACATATAATGATAGAAGATGTATCCAGACATAGGAGTTGATATGTTGGATCAGGCATAATGATGATTCATTAAAATTGTGGGGTCTGCGTACGCGCCTGATCCACAAAGTACGGAAATAAAAAAATTAAAATTAAAAAAAAAAACGTTTACAAGTATTTTTATATAGATGTACATAAGAATACTTTAATAAGTATGTTTTAACTTAAATAGGGATGGTATAATAAAATTGTCGGGTCTGCGTTCGCGCCTGGCCTCCATAGAATGTAAATAGGCACGCACTTTAAGAAAAACTTTTCATATCTATCTGCGTCAGTATACTTTGATAATTATGTTTCAGTTTGAAGAAATATGGTATAATAAAATTATGGGGTGTCGTTCGCGCCTAACCTCCATAGAATGGAAATATGTCACAAAGTTTAACACGGTTTCTTTTATATACATAGAGGTCACCACTTATCAAGGCCCGGAGGCCACTCAGGGATAAGGGTTATTGCGTGTACAGTAATCAATGAGATAGTATTGTAGTAATCATTAGTATTGGAGATTTGATAGAGTGTTTTACTTAAGATGGCAGTTTGTCAGGAATTAGTGTATGTTGGACTTGAAGACATCCAAGTTGTAGTCAGGTGGGAAACAGACAAACGGAACAGAGTTCAACAGTCGTGCACTTCTGAGAAAGAAGCTCTGCTCGTGGAATCTACGTTTGGATTTAGGCACAGATAAAGAGTGGGGGAAATTATTGATAGTAGTTTCAGCCAGACGGGTGTTTCTCGTGAAAGTTTGGCGAAGGGGGACGAAACATTAGAACACAGACGAGCACTTGCCATGGAAATAACGATAAAACAAAGGCAGGCTCGCAACGTCTCTTCTGTGGGAGAGAGGATGCAGGGAAGAGAAAAGGGCATCCCCCACTAAGCTACGAAGTCTATTTTGTACTCTGTCAAGGCAGGATATGCTGATTCTAGCAGCTCCTGTCCAGAGTAGGCAGCAGTACTCCATCCTTGAACGTACTTGGCTTTTATACAGATAGAGAATTGCATCAGTAGTGAGATATCTTCTGGAGCGGTAGAAGGATCCTACCATTTTCCCAGTGTCCTTGGCAACAGACCTGAGGAGAAAAGGTCAAACCCAGAAGCTTGTTAAAACATGGAGCTTCCCCAAGACAAGAGCCATCCATTTCAATTGATGTCAGATGGAGATTAGGGCGTTGATGATGTAAAGATAGAAGCTTGGTTTTGGATGCATTAAAAGTAACCAGCCACCTCTTCCCCCACTCTCCGACGCACTCAAGATCAGAAAGAGAGAATTAGAGTAAACCTTGTCATTTACGGCCTTTGATGTGTTGCAATAGATGGTCGTTTCATCATCATAGCTGTCAATGAATGATTAAAGTATGTGTTTTGGGAGATCATTGATGTAGATCAGGAAAAGAATTGGGCCCAGGATGGACCCCTGAGGGACTCCAGATTTAATACTGTGGGCCTCTTATTTCTGCCCATCAACCACTACTCTTATGAACCTATCAGAGAGAAAGATCCACAGAATATTGTAATAAGTGTTTCAGTGTGGTATAATAAATTATGGGGTTGATCTATTTAATTTTTATTTTCATCATATTTCGCTTTGGTTTTGATACCCCCAAATTCGAAGCTATCTCTTTACAACCCTTCCTTTTCATAACCTATCATATTTTCATAAATCAGAGCCCATTTTCTGTAGGCTGTTTTTGAACCCAGTCAACGACGGGTAATTTTGCTAGTATATTTCATTTATATATATATATATATATATATATATATATATATATATATATATATATATATATATATATATATATATGAAATAAGATACGTTTTAATTGAACACTTTGAAGCAAAATAATTTCAACGCGAATTTATTATTGTTTTTTCCTTTATAAAATAAACGAGTGTTTATTTTTAAAGAGAGATATATTTTGGAGATAGACTCCTTTTTCAATCTATATGTATTTTTTTATTCTCTTATTCTTCACCTTGGTGTCGAGTGGAAGAATGTGAATTGAGTCCACGTGATGTTAGCTACGGATTTATAAGTAGTCGGATAATAACGCGTGGTCGCGCGTGGTTTGAAAACTGGGTAAGTTATCCATTAAAAGGTATTGAGTAAAATTTAAAAAATAAATAAGTTACGTGTTGAATTAAACACTCTGAAGACAAATAATTGCAACGCAATCTTTTTTCTTTATAAAATAAACATGTGTTTAATGGATAAACTACCCAGATTTTACAAACTACGCGTTACTACGCATAAATCTCAGGCTACATATAAATTTGCAGATAACATACCGTGGGCTCAATTCACATTCTTCTACACGACACCAAGGCGAAGAATAAGAGAAAAAATATACATAGATTGAAAAAGGAGTCTATCTCCGAAATATATCTCTCTTTAAAAATAAACACTCGTTTATTTTATAACGGAATAAAAATTCGCGTTGCAGTTATTTTGCTTCAAAGTGTTCAATTCAACACGGATCTTATTTAATTTTCAAATTTCACTCAACGCTTTTAATGGATAAACTACCTAGATTATATATACATATATATATATGTATATATATGTATATATATGCATATATATATGTACATATATATGTATATATATAAGTATATATATACAGTTTTGAAAATAATAAGCGGAAGTTTCTCAAGAGCTCTTTCGGCTATCATCTCATCAGGAGAAAATCGATAGCGTACAAAATAATATTATATCGAAAATAAAGAGTTCTAATGGGGAACTTATTGAATGTGCCAAAAATACGGGGACACTAAAATAAATTTATTAACGTTTAAAAACGATTAAAATATTGGCACAACGAGGGGAAAGAAAAAAAAACGGGAGAAAAGATTCAAAGTTCCCCAAAGAGAAACAATGCGTTGGATGTTTCCTTTTACCGGCACAAAGAAGGTTGACGCACCGCAATAGAGACAGACTCCAAAATCTTTAAATGGTTTCTGAAGTCTGCTCTATGTAGCACCTCGAACCATTCTATTTTATATCTATCGACACAGCACGGGTTGTCAACAAAAAGCTGGCCAATAGCAGAGTTTGCCTTACATCCAAAATAGCAATAGTGTACATCAATTTAAATGCCAGTGCGATGCTGGTTATGTTGGGCGAACATCCTTGCACCCTTTTGACTCGTATAAACCAGCATGTTCCATCGAAGATCAGACAAGGGAGGATGGGGTCTGGTGGTCTCCCTCCTTCTGCAGCCTTGGACTCTGCTATTGGCCAGCTTTTGGTTGACAACCCGTGCTGTGCCGATAGATATAAAATAGAATGGTTCGAGGTGCTACATAGAGCAGACTTCAGAAACCATTTAAAGATTTTGGAGTCTGTGTCTATTGCGGTGCGTCAACCTTCTTTGTGCCGGCAAAAGGAAACATCCAACGCATTGTTTTTCTTTGGGGAACTTTGAATCTTTTCTCCCGTTTTTTTTTCTTTCCCCTCGTTGTGCCAATATTTTAATCGTTTTTAAACGTTAATAAATTTATGTTAGTGTCCCCGTACTTTTGGCACATTCAATAAGTTCCCCATTAGGATTCTTTATTTTCGACATAATATTATTTTGTACGCTATCGATTTTCTCTTGATGAGATGATAGCCGAAAGAGTTCTTGAGAAACTTCCGCTTATCATTTTCAAAACTGTATATAAAATTTGTACCTCCAAACATTTATACAAGTATATATATATATATATATATATATATATATATATATATATATATATATATATATATATAGTAATTTATAAAATATATATGGCGATTAAGCTACACTGAATATTCTGCTTTTCATCCAACTATAGGATTCGTAAGGCTGGTTTTACCCTTGCGCAAACACCAGACATTTAAAATTATCTGCTGTTAGTTCAGACAACTTAAAGTCATCACAGTGTTTGTTCACTACGGCTGCGTAGGTGGCAAAATCGTCATTATCGTCTTTTACCATATTCAAACATCTCCAACCCTTATGGAAAAGAGACGTTTTCGGATAGAAAAGTTCTGTTAGAAATTTACCGTCTCATTGAATGCTGCTGTTTTCCGAGGCAAGATGTAATCTTCGAGTTTATCATGTTCAGCCGTTTCCAATTTTCGTAGGAGAAGTCTGGTTTTCTTTTGATCAGACCAGTTGCTGCAGTCAATATTACAATATTAAAAAAAATCTTCATAACGCCGAAAATACGCTGCGGATTATTTTTCCTCTTCCTTGTATTTAAAATTGTTTATCGCGGTTCATATTGTATAATGAGAAAATGCTGAATTGCTTTCCGCGTTTGCATTATTTTAAACAATTTCTGTAAGCAATTCCTCTGTTCGTAATTGACGTTCGGCTGTTTTTGAACTTCCTTTTGCTGTTCCTCGGTTTGTATTTGACATTCCGCTAACTGTTTTTGCAATTCCTTTTGCTGTTCCTCGAATTGTAACTGACGTTTTGCGGCATCGATATGCAACTTGGTCAAATGTTCCAACGCTACTTTCAATTCGTCTATTTCGCTTTGTCAGCATTAGCAATTTCAAAACGTTCGCTGAATTTACCAAACCGTTTAATTCTTTCTTTTTTCTTCGTCCAGAAAATAAAACGAACAGAAAAAAAAACATTAAATATATAAAAAGTTCATTGTCTAAAGAGATATAAAATTCAGGTATATATTTTTCTCCAGCGAAAAAAAAATAACGCCCGATTTTAGCAGCGAAAACCACAAGTGACGAATTCTTTTTCCAAAAGTATAAAAATTTCTAAATTGCGACGAACCTTTTTCTTTTTGCAAAAGAGCAGCGCTATCTTTGAAAGTCGTGATGAATTTTTCTCTTTTCAACTCTTTTTCCCCGTAATGATCTGCGTTTTTTTTAGTTACCGTGAACCTTTCCGTTTCAAATGTTATGTTAGACACTTCCTTAGGCTTGATAACATTTGAGTCCGACGTCGTTAGTATTTTTAGAATACTATTTCAACGCGAGTATTTTTTCAATGTCGTTACTGGTGTCGATTTTGGTATGCCCCTTGAATCCAATGCCGTCAGTGTTTAGTTTTTTAGAACATTGTCTTTAAACTTGAGTACGTTCTCCGAATCATATGTTGCCAGTGTTATGGCTTGCAATAAGCCACAAAGAAAACAGAACAATGGAATAGAGTTTAAACCATTTATTACTGAAACAAAAACGTAAAAAGGTTACAACTGAAAAGAGTAGTAAACGTTACCGAGAAGACGATGGTCGCGCTGGTGTTTAATCCGCGCCAGGGATCAAAAGGTCTATGGATAGAACAGTCCATTTGGAGGGTGATTTCC
This sequence comes from Euprymna scolopes, assembly GCF_053919585.1. Lineage (NCBI taxonomy): Eukaryota > Metazoa > Mollusca > Cephalopoda > Sepiida > Sepiolidae > Euprymna > Euprymna scolopes. The sequence goes on along the minus strand of NC_136486.1, from coordinate 36,217,865 downwards.
CCATAACAATATATATATATATATATATATATATATATATATATATATATATATATATATATATAACTACTTCATTTATTCACATAAATTTAATATACGAAAGTATAGATTTATGCGTAAACTTTAAGTATTTACTTCAAAAGTGCTCAATACGTAGGTAGAGCTAGTTAGTAATTTATAAAATATATATGGCGATTACGCTTCCTCTTTCTGGCGGAGCGTCTCGGTTCTGACATCCCTTTTGGAGGGTCTCTGTCAAAACAGTGTTCTTTTAATAAAAGTTTACTTATTAATGGCGCTATGTTATAGAAACCTCCACTTTGTTTAATAGTGCTTGAAATTGCGACAAGCGCAGATTCAAGAAGTCTCCGGCGTGGTTTATTCTTCTTGAATCTGCGCTTATCGCAATTTCAAGCACTATTAAACAACGTGGAGGTTTCTATAACATAGCGCCATTAATAAGTAAACTTTTATTAAAAGAACATTATTTAACTGTAGACACAGGTTAACTTTCTCACACCATTCAAACACCCCCTGCAATAATTAACACATAATCTCAATCAATAAATTACATAAAAAACACTCATTTTATTTCTGTTACAAACTTATATTTGAATTTCAACAGATATATCTTTTTCCCAATAAGAATATTAACTTGCGTTCATAGTTTTAAAATTACATTAACGACTATATGACGTCACTAAAATTTCTTCTCTTTAATAGCGCCACCCCTCCTCCTCCTTTTTGAATTTCCAACGTCTTTTTTCCGTTTCTCTGAAATAGAACTGCGTCACACTGTGTACGTGAAACATTTTCAAATATTTTGTACTGGTATTTTTTTGTTTCTTAATCTCATTCATCCAGAGGAAGTCTCGAAATAAAGACGAAACGTTGATGAACACATAATACGGTTTGTTCCTTTTTATTTTCTCTATTTTGTCGGAATACTATTTCCATCATTTTCATCATATATGTATATATACATATATATATGTATATATATATATATATATATATATATATATATATGTACAAGCAAAAGTACCCGTCGTGTACTAGGCTCAAAAACAGCGGACAGAAAATGGACTCTGATGTATGAAAGTATGATAGGTTATGAAAAGGAAGGGTTGTAAAGAGATAGTTTCGAATTTGGGGGTATCATAACCAAAGCAAAATGTGATGAAAGTAAAAATAAAATAGAAAGACCCATAATTTATTATACCATACCTGTTCACACTCAAACACTTATCACAATATTCTGTGGATCTATATTAGAAAACCTTGTTAAACTTTGTTACATATTTCCATTCTATGGAGGTCAGGCGCGAACGACACCACATAATTTTATTATATCAAATTTCTTCAAACTGAAACATAATTATCAAAGTATACTTACGCAGATAGATATGAAAAGTCTTTAATTAAAATGTGTGCCGATTTCCATTCGATGGAGTCCTGGCGCGAACGCTGACCCGACAATTTTATTACACCATCGATATTTAAGTTAAAACATACTTATCCAAATATTATTATGTACATCTATATCAAAAACATATAACCGTTTTTTTTAATTTTTAAATTTTTTATTTCCATACTTTGTGGACCAGGCACTTACGCAAACCCCTCAATTTTAATGAATAATCATCATGCCTGATCAAGCATACCCATTCCTGTGTCTCCATATATATTCTATTATTATATGTGATCAGTTCTCTATAATAGTAAAGCATATAGGAGACACACACACAGACGTTGAGCTTTATATTATAGATATATATATATATATGTATATATATATATATATATATATATACATATATATGTATATATATATATATATATATATATATATATATATATATGTCTTTCCAAGGGAAATAAGGTACAAAAATGTATATATATATATGCTACACTACTCCCCCTAAGTATTTTTTAAAAAACTTTAACGTCTCCTTTTCTTTCTTTCTTTTTTCTTTTTTCAAACGTATCTAATAGAAGCTCTTTAGCGTCTTTTCACAACTGAAATTCAACTATAAAACCTCCTCACACTACCACACGACCTCCCTCTCTATCTAATACCCCCCCAAACTTTCTATCTATTTCTGTAAGTTTAAACTGCAGTCCACCTATAAATTCCGATGAAATTGGTATTCTACCTCATCTCCTGGGGTGAAAATCCATGGAAACAGTAATGTAAATTTATTATGGCCTCAATAAAAAATTAAAAAATTGTATATATATATATGTATATATACACACATATATGTGTATATATATGTATATATATACATATATATGTATATATATATATGTATATATACATATATGCATATATATGCATATATATGTATGTATATATGTATATATATATGTATTAAAAAAAACTGTAAAACCGGCGAAGCGAACGTCTCTCTATTCTATCTTCTGTGTATTTGGGATTGTTTTACTCTTTTATTCATGTTGAATGCACCTATTCGTAACAACCATCATCATCATCGTCATGATAAATGCTCCTTCATATATATTCTACATGTACGTGTATGTGCATATGTATGTACATGCGTGTATTTATGAATGTATGAGTGTATGTGCATGTTGTCATGTGTATTTGTTCTTGCATATATATGTTTGCGTGTATCTGTTTGTATGCATGCTTGTATGTGTATGTGTATATCTTTATTTCGATATGTGTATGGGGTGGAGAGATTCCCAAAAGCCCTGTTAAGGCAACCCCCCTGGGTGAAGCAAAACCCTGATTTAAAAAAAAATACATAAAGCGGGAGACCAGTACCCGCATTTAGCTGGTCTGCAGTTTGATTTGTTGCTGGCTATCTTGCTCATATTTTTTGCTGGATCTCGACATTTTGAACGGAGAGATAGACTTAGCTGTCGTACAAAGCTAAAACTCTGTAACATCATCTTTGTATAGATACTTCCTCAGGCATTTGTCTATAGAAATTGTCCGCGGCGATGGAAAAAGTGTCATGTGTGTAGCCCTGAAATGCTGGAAGCATGTAATAATCGATCTGCCATCATTCTATATATGCATATGGGTGTGTATGTATGTATGTATGTGTGTATGTATGTTAATATATGTACTAGTGTATGTATGTGTATGTATACCTATTTGTATATGTATGTATATATGTATGTGTGTATATATTTTTATTTATTTATTCATTGCGTATACATGTTTATGTGTGTTTGCATGTATATACGTATATATATTTGTGTGTATGTATATGTATATGTATATATGCATATATATGTATGCGTACAGGTGCATATATGTGTATGTTTACGTATATGTAGGTAACTTTATGTGTATGTATGTATATGTGAATACATGTGTACGTATATGTATGCGAATATGTATGTATATGTGTGTATGTATTTGTATATGATAGTATATATGAGTATGCATATATATGTGTATGTGTGTGCATGTGTGTATGTCTATGTTTGTATGTGTGTGTTATATGTATTGTGTATGTATGGATGCATGGATGTGTGCATGTGTGTATGTTTATGGGTATGTATGCGCATATATGTGTGTATATGTATATATATATATGTATGTATGCCAAGGACTGTCTTCCATGTCATGTCTGCTCGAGCGTGTGAATACGCTGGTAGGACTAAAAAAAAAGGTTATTTTCGGGCTCATGGACTTTCAGTGACTGAGGGAGTGGCACTCGTCTGACAAGACGTTGTAATCATCATCATCATCATCATCATATGTATATATATGTATGTATATATATGTCTATATATGTATATATTTATTTATCAGTGGTGAA
>NC_136486.1:36136565-36209065 GCF_053919585.1 Euprymna scolopes | reverse complement strand
TTAAGGGAAGGATGACACTGGTTTGGAAGGCTCCTGCAAAGGAAACATGTCTACCGCTAATGTGGTTAACTAGAATCTTTGTGGAAAAAAATGATGGACATCTTGTGTGTAATGGTGTTTTCCCTGATGAACAGAAAAGGTGTCGGAAAGCGCAACTACAGATTTATAAGGCAGTAATGCAGGATGCAAGGAAGAAAAGGAATCTGAGTGCAGCATGGATCGATTACAGAAACGCTTACGACATGGTTCCTCATTTATGGATCCGTGAAACACTACTGAAGATGATGAATGTGGTAGGGCTTTTGGAGACAAGTATGGTTCAATGGAAAACGATGCTGACAGCAGAGAGGTGCTGGTGCAGGTTGTCATTAAACGTGGAATATTCCAAGGAGATTCGTTATCTCGACTTCTTTTTGTAATAACATTGATGCCACTGAGCATACTCTTGAAACGAGAGAAACTGGGGTATAACTTTGGATCTGGTGGAAGTCGCCTCAACCATCTACTGTTTATGGATAATTTGAAGATATTCAGTAGAAATGAAAAGGAAATGGAGAGACTGGTAAAGCTTCAGACATTGAGATGGAGTTTTGGATTAATAAATGTGCGGTGCTGGTAATGGAAAGGGGAGTAAAAATTCATTCGTATGGAATAGTGTGCCAAATAGAGAAATTATGAAAGAAATAGAAGGTACAGCGTATAATCATTTGGAAGTGTAGGAGGGTGTAGGCATCATGATCAAAGAAATGAAGGAGAAAGTCAGGAAGAAGTACCTTAGAAATGTGAAACTAATTGCATAGTCGAAATTGTATGGAAGAAACCTAATGAAAGCGGTGAATGCATGGGTAGTCAATGTTTTGAGATACAGTGCGAGAATTTTAGAATGGTCTGACAAGGAGTTGCATGTATATCAAAACGAAAATGTTTTAGCAATGTTTGGTATATTCCATATTCGAAGTAGCGTAGCAAGACTGTATCAAAAGAGGAAAGATGGTGGGAGAGGATTGAAAAGTGTAAAAGATTGTGTTGGAACTGAGGAGATATCGTTGAAGGAGCATGTGGTTAGAAGTAAGAAGTGGATGCTTAAGGTTGTGGCCAATGAAGTGGAGATTTTTGTCACCAAGGCTGATTATATAAAGCGTATTGGTAGAGAAAGGGTAGAGAAACTGGCTAGGAAGAAATGCATGGAAGGTTCTTCTATGATATAGTAGAAGTTGCTGATGAAAGATTATGGCAATGGCTTAGAGATGGGTATCTGGCTAAGAGTACTGAAGCTTTTGTTTGTGCAGCACAGGAGCAGATAATAGGAACATGATTTTTCAAAAAAGTTGCTGCAGAATGGCGGAGTTGTGGTAAGACCTCAAAGTCAATTGCGCACATTGCAGCAGGGTGTAGTGGATTAGCCCAGAGATATATATATATAGAGAGAGAGAGAGAGAGAGCGAAAGAGAGAGAGAGAGAATATCGCAAAAGACACGATCGCATGGGACTCCGGATATATTGGGAGGTCTGTAAGAAGGTTCGGGTGAAGGTTGCTGGAAAGTGGTTTGAGGAGGTGCTTGATGAAGTGAGAACAAATGAGGATAGCAATGTAGAGGTATGTTGGGACAAAAGTGTCATAACGACCTAGCAATTGGAACATAATCGTCCAGATCATTAGCAAGGTCTAAAAAACTTGCAGATTGTAGACTTTTCAGTACACTGGGACAGGAATGTGTGAGAGAAGGAGAATGGAGCAATTATGCCCCATTGGTCTTGGAGATAAGGTGTATACACGAGGTTAAAATACAAATAATCCCGATCGTAGTAGGAACGCTAGGAGCAAATCATCTGGAAAAGCAATTGAAAAAACTACGAATCCCCCATGTTTTAGGCGGCCTTCAGGCTTATGCTATTTTAGGTACATCCTTAGGAAAACCCCTGATCTTTGCAGCTCCTCGTTTGGAGCCGGGATTGAGGGAAATCCTCATGAAATTAATCCCATCTCTTTTCAGGGAGACGTTGATAAACGAAATCAGAATTATTAATATTATTATATCACAAGTACACTTTTGATATACACCCGGCGTTGCCCGTGTAAAGATGCATGGCTGATAGCAAATTATCTTAAATATAGCCATGTTTACAATTTCTGCATTGAAAGAAAAGTAAAAACTAAATTTTTTAAAATGAGGTTAAATAAAAAAACAACTTTCAGTGCAGTAGCGTTTTCTTTTAAAAAATACTTATCGATGCTGTATTTCTGTAGATCCAATTCTTTTGAAGATCTATATTAAATCATGCATGGAGGATGGAACGATAAAATTGTCGCACTAAAAAACGACACTACAGCTTCATTTAGAAACTTTTATTGAAAAAAATAAATTTAGGTAACTTGATTATGTAGTAGAGCTGACATCTATTTAATGAAGCCGCCTTGCGCCTCTATCACCTCCTCGATACGGGTTCGGAACTGGGAACATGCCTTTTCCACAAGTGTCAGCGGAGCTCAGCAAATACTTGACGGATGGCGGCATTCAGGCTGGCTTTGGTGTTGTGTGAGGTCATGTTGGTGATGTTCTCGACGTATAACCAAACGTGGAAGTTCAGCATGTGAAGGTTAGGGGAGGATGGCGGCCAATGAGAGAAGGTACAAAGTCGTAGCACTCCTTCTGAAGCCAACTTTGGGTCTCATTGAATATATGGGTTGGCGTCGAGTCCTACTCCCACGCCCTGGATCTGCCAGAGCCTACCCGATTGCACCAGGGGACCACCAGATACTTCAGCACATCCGAGTAAACTTTGGTGTTGACTTTCAAGCCGACTTCAAAGATATTAAGAGGCATGATGTGGCCCTCATTTGAGAAAATCATAGACCATAACCGTGACCGGATACTTTGTTTTCATCACCCTTGGCACGTCCCTGATATTCGTGGTAACCCAGCGATACATTTTGTGGGTTATGGCAATGGTCTTGTTGTCATGACTTGGATCCGTAGAGAGCATGGGTTTTACAGCGGCGCACCTTCAATCTCGCTCGTTGAACATTATGTCACATTCAGACATAATAGAAAGCTTCTATCACTCCTGGGATTTGTGAACATGTCTATAATTTTACAAAATCTCAAACTAGGTTACATATTCCAGAAACAAACTATCGCTTCATTGACATTAATTGATCTTTTACCGTTTCAAAAACCGTTTTTACAGCGGTTCCATTCAAATCATCAACGACAAAAGACATCAAAAACGGTTTTCATATGGTGAGTCGATAATGATGACTAACAGAACATTTAATGACCTCTGAAACGGTAAAAGATCAATCCACACCACAATGGTACGTCTAAAATATGTAACATATAGATAAAGAAATTAAAGATATACGTAAAGAATGTGTACAGTAGATTTAACATTTGAGGCCAATTACTGCATTGTTTTCTTTTCGATGTACTTCGATAATATATATATATATATATATATATATATATATATATATATATATATATATATATATATATATATTAAAAAGAAAGAGTGGTGGAAAAACCATATATATAATATATAAATATATAATAAAAAGAAATAGGTAGACAAGTACTCATTTTATAAATGTTGGTCTTTTTTATATACCAACTTGCGTAAAATTTTTACAACCCCCAGTGTTGGCATATAAGTATATAACAGTTCTGTAACACTAAAGAGAGGCCACATCAGACCTGTAGGGTTTATGTGACGTTTCTTTTGGTTAAAAGTAATTTTTTGTTCCCGGACGATGATCGGGTTTTGAAGGAATAAAAATTATTATTAATTTTTTTTGTCTATAAATTCTGAGCTAAGTCTGTTGTTGAGATGGCGGCGGCAAAAGTGCCTTTGCAGCGGAAAGTTAAATCACATTCTAAACTTCAAAAGCGAAAAAGAATGCATAAAATATTTTAGCCAAAAATACACAGGCGTTTGATCTGTGAGTTTGACAGTTGAAAAAGTCGGGTTGTTTTTGATCTGAGAGAAACACACGCAGTGACTCGGCATTGTGTTTTAGAACAAAGAATAGAAAAAAATGAATTGTCCGAAATTTCAAAACAGTAATACATATTTTTATGACGTATCGAGAATTGTCATTTGGTGAATCAGGTCGAACGAAAATTGAAGTTATGAAATATTTTTGCTCGGATGGGAAAATGTGTTGTCCGATAAGTTCAAAGCGACAAATACATTCTTGGTCTTTTTACGTAATCAAAATGTCTGATATAATGGAATGGCCGACAACCAGAACTTAATTCAAAGATAAACTAAAATTCCTTTGAATTATCAAAGCGAAAAATGAGATCAATAGATAATTTTAAAACAAATAAAATCGCGTGATTTACTTTAAGTCAAAGGAAAAATAATTTTCCTGGATATGGAAAAATTCCATTAGTAAGCCAGGGAGGAGTTAAATAATACAACGTGTAAGTTGGGCGTTAATTAAAGGAGGAGTCAATCCAATTTTGGAGATGGACCAATGAAAAAGGGCCCTGTCGAAGTATAATCAACCAATGAGAAAAGACCCCGTCGAATTATAATCAAGTAATTTGATTGGTCGATGACGAACATGGGTGTCGTCATCATTCCATAATTGTATTATAAAAGAAATGAAAAATCAGAGATTAAGTGAGAGTTCGGGTCTGAGATTGGGAATCAGAGTCAAAGAGAGCTAAGTCGAGTTGTTTCGTCTCAGCAGAATCACCTCTCCTCTCTCTCCCCCTCGCTTGTTGCCTGATAACTCAACGCTTATAACGTGTCGATCACTTAACGAGAATTACACAACGTCCGCGATACCGACCAGGTATTTCAACAACAGAAGCTCAGTTGTAGAACTAACTGCTTGCTTGAATTAATTGTCAACTATATGTATATGCTGTAAATACTTCTTTTATGAATTTCCGAAATATATATTATATTAACCAACCTCCGGAGTTTTGTTGCTGATGCGCGTTGATGCCTATATGTGTATATTTCTTTATTTGCCATTTGTGACACCGTATCCGTCAACGAACACCCAGAATAACTAGACGTTCCACGGAGAACAGGCCTTGAGGACCGAGCATCCGAGAAGAATCCCCAACGCCTTAACGAAGAACTCACTGGGTGACGCGACGTACTAACGGTTGGCAGACCTGGTTGCCCAGTCGACATATCATAACTGTACCGACCAGGGTGCAGATCATAACTGGGCCGCGATCAGAGGTTCAAGGTCGTGTAAGGTCACGTTGGAAGGTCACAGTTCATCAGTTATAATTTTGCACAACTTGCGCTTAATCAGCGCGTGGAAAATTTTTTTTTCAAAAGTTTCACAGCCGATGACTAGGACCTTTTGTTGTTAACACTGCGGTATTCTTTTTTTTTCAACGTGGTATCTTTAAGAAAATATTCATACCTCTTATATAGAAATATTGCGCTATCTAAATGAAAAAATTATATTATTTATTCATACGGAATTACTGTCCCAATTAGTTAACTTACATAGAAACATAAGCTATATATATATATATATATATATATATATATATATATATATATATATATATATACATACATATATATATATATATATACACAGTGGGAAAATACATCTAATATATAAAAGGCTATATGTCTGTCTGTCTCCATAGTTTAAAACACTATCTCCTGCGAAACTAAAAGTAGCAGAACGGCGCTTGCGGCCTCAGATGTTTGGATTTTTATGGGCCATTCTTTTTTGGGTCCTTAACCGAATAAAATAGTTTTTAAAGAGTCAAAAATAGGTCAAAATTTAAAAAAATCGTTATACATTGTTTACATTCTTCTAAGTGTTTTTATTTTAAATTTAATCAGTTCATATGCATGTAACGTTGGTACAGTGGTAACGTCACCAGTTTTGAATGCTTCAGTTTTGCTTTTGGTTTGGATTATAACTGATGGTACCTACATACTTTTTTACTTTTGAAATCACGAATCTTTAATGATATATACGAAATCTAGACCACTTAAAATATCATATTTAAGCGTATTTTACGCCAAGCAAAATTATTCCTACAGCCTAACACATATTAGCAGACAATATACTGCTTTTTGCCCTACTTCCGTCGAATATCCTGTTTTTCGTAATATTTCGCTGACTTCTTTCTTCAGTAAAGTATCGCTGCACATACAATTTACTACGAAGTCTTTTCTAAGATAAGTACATCAATGATCGTATCATATATTGATATCCGAAAACGGGGTAATATTAAAGAAAACTCACTCACATATTCTTGTTCAGGGTTGCCAGCTCGACCGTATTATAGCTTAAATTTCGTGAAATGGGCCTTTTTTAAAAAGCATTTTAGCTTCAAAAATTGTATTTGGCATGTTTCCAAAGTGTAACGTACGGACTAACTAAAGAAAACAAGGCAATATATTGCATAGATTCATCAATTTTAAATAAAAAGATTTAAAAAAAAATTGTAATCGACTCAATTTTGTATTCACAATTTACTTCTTTTTAATTGCTTTATCTATTTGCTTTCTATTATCTTAATATATTCTAAGATAAATATATATTAATAATAATGTAATAATATATTTTTATATTTATTATGCTAGTTTTCTAATTTACGATATACATGTCTGTGTGTCCATTAAAAAAACTCGTCCAGATGTTTAAAATTTAGTTCGAAGTCATATAAATATTAAAAAGTAAGGCATTCCAAATATCTCTGGTCCCCCCCCCCCGCCAATCTTTCACGAAAAACACCCGTCTAGCTGAATCCACTGCGAAAGATTTCCCCCACTCTATATCTGTGCCTAGATCAAAACGCGGATTCCATGAACAGAGCTTCTTTCTTTGAACTGCACGCCTGTGGAACTCTGTTCCGTCTGCCTGCTTCCCAACGAACTACAACTTGGATGTCTTCAAGTCCAATGTTAACAAATTCCTAATGAACCGCCCCCTTAAGTAAACACTTCATCAAATCTCCACACTAACGTAATGTACTTGCAATAACCCTTATCCCTGAGTGGCTTCCGGGCCTTGATAAGTGGTGATCACTGTGTAAAAAAAAACAAAAAACTAGTGAATACTACGTGTATCTGTTCATCCATAGGCTTCAGCCCCTGGAGGGGCATAGACCACCCGCAACTTGTAGATGCTTTTGTAGCAAGTAGGGTTTTTTTTCGGGGCAAGGGTGCTGGCTACACGCCCAACCTTCCCAAAAGTAACGTACAGCGCCTAGACATCTGAAATGGTCACCCATCTGATACTGGTCAGGCTCAACGTTGCTTAACTATGGTGATCTGGTGGGAACCGGTGTGTCAACGTGATTATGCCGTACACTACATGTGTAATGTTGCTCAATTATTATGAATTATCGTATTTAAGTATTTTATTATTTAAAGTATTTTAACTCAGCACTATAAGCACTATATGAGAACATCAATATTATGTAATCATGATCAAAATGGCAACATTAACATATATTAGTTGATGATTAATATTTATAGCAATATTAGATATTGAAACCAAGCCATTCCTCAGGAATTACTCGACTTCAGTTACTTCCATCTTTGAGCTGTTTGATAGTGTATATCCAAACCCAAGTTTTGTAAATGCAAATCAACAACAAGCAAAATGACAACTCCGGTAATGAAAATACCAGAATGCTGTACTGTTAGCACAGCGCATGCATGCCACAGTGAACACCTGATTGCAGGCAGGTATCTGCTCTTCGCGACAAGGGGTGTCATCATCAAACTAGGAAAATTACAAACACAGGCCAATCGTTCACAGCAGGATTTATACATTAACATGTTCATGTCATTTAACTATGAGTTACTATCTGAAAAACCATGAATATGGAATGTGATATATATATATACATATATATATATTATATATATTATATATATATTATATATATTATATATATTATATATATATTATATATATATATTATAGACTTATATATATAGACTTATATATACAGACATATATATATAGACTTATATATATATAGACTTATATATATAGACTTATATATATATGTATATATATACATATATATATATATATATATATATATATATATATATATATATATATAAGTAAATGAGAAGTAAGGGAAACGAGTACAAGGTTGTCGAATGTAAAACAAAGAATTACCCTCTATTCTACTCATATTATTTTTTAACATATATACGCGCTTTCAACAAATGTATGTTTTTGTAAGAAAGGAATTTATCCCAGAATTTGCATTTTGTATCTGATTAGTGAAAGCGTAGGGTTTTCTGAAATTTATCGCCTCAAATTAGAGAAAAGAGCAATATATATATATATATATATATATATATATATATATATATATATATACATTCCTGGTCAAAATCATAAGACCACTTAAGAAAGTAAGCGTTTACGCATGTTATCGAATTTTTAATCAAACGAATGGTTTAAACCATTGCCAAAAGGGAAAATATGATGGAAAAAAAATGAAATCTGCTTTATTCGAAACCTTAACCCTGATCTAATAATTATTTTTTTAAAAATATTTTCACCTGGTCAAAATGATAAGACCACTGATAATTTGTCTAACAAAAGTCAAACAAAAGACTAAAAAGGTCTCAGTATTTAGTATAAACTCCATTATTACGAATTACTTTAAAAATTCTCTTCGGCATGCTTGCGACTAAGTTTTTTATCAGTTGCGAAGGAATTTTATCCCATGTACTGAAAACTGAATCAGAAAGTTCCTTTATCGAATCATACTGGGTTCTATCCTTGAACACTATCCATCCCCAAAGATTTTCAATGGGATTGAGATTCGGAGAACATGCTGGATGATCTAACAATTCTATATTATTTGGAGAAAAATATTCTCGTGCTTGTCGAGAAGTGTGTATCGCAGCGTTGTCTTGCTGGAAAATCAAATTTCTTCCATACAGACATGGACCTTCAGTCCTGATAGCAGCATTTTCAAGCATTGAAATGTACTTCAATGATGTTTGTCGGCCTTTCACTACTTGCAACTTTAGGGTCCCAGCTGACGAGAAAGCACCCCAGATCATTAAAGACCCTCCTCCACTATGCCGAGTTGAAAATGTATCTTTGGGCAAATTTTTATCATGCCAATAGTGTTGAAATCCATCTGGACCATCTAGATTAAACTTTTTCTCATCAGAGAAAATTACATTTTCCCACTTCTCTTCATCCCAAGTCTGGTATTTGGCGGCATATTTAAGTCGGTTAGTTTTGTGCTGTTCAAGAAAACGTGGTTTCTGCAGTCGCTTTAAATGATTGAACCCCTTCATTTTCAGATGTCCTCTGATGGTTTTAGGACTACATTCTGCTGCTGGTTGGCTTTTCAATCGACTTGAGCTTATACTGGAGTTTTTTTAAACTTCTGGTACGGCGATCCAGTGATGGGGTTATTTTGGGGGGGTCGACCTGCACCCTTTTTGTGCCCATATTGATCTGGATTTCTTAAAAATTTGTGATGACCGTTTTGCTAAGATTCACTTCGTTTGCAATGGATCTATGGGAGAGTCCACCCCTATTAAGCTCAAAGATCCTTCCTCTCTCAAACTCTGATAATTGTTTCCCTTTTGCCATTTATAATTTAGTAAGATGTTTTTTATCCATTAACAAGTTGCTTTTAGTAACATAGAAAGCTTTTTGTATTAATTTTTTCAAAACTAGCCGATTTTATTAAAGTGGTCTTATCATTTTGACCAGGTGAAAATGTTTGTTAAAAAAATAATTATTAGATCAGGTTTCGAATGAAGGAGAGTTTATTTTTTTTCCATCATATTTTCCCATTTGGCAATGGTTTCAACCATTTGTTTGATTAAAAATTCGATAATATGCGTAAACGCTTACTTTCTTACGTGGTCTTATGATTTTGACCAAGACTATATATATATATATATATATATATATATATATATATATATATATACTGACACACTCAATTCTAAATTTCCGACTAAATGTGCGGCAACATCAACATATTCATGCAGAATGCTTGCATAGCACGGTCATCAGCTTGGAAACCTTTTGTCGATTAATAGCAGGCCGCTCCGATTTGCCCCGTCGTTATATACTCTTAGAGATGATAGTTTGGTAGCGACTATTCGCAATCACACGGACAAATTCACTTATTTTTATATATATATATATATATATATATATATATATATATATATATGAATGATTACTTCGTTTAATCACATAAATTAATATACAAAGATATAATTTCATGCTTAAATAGTTTAGTATTTAATTCAACAGTGCTCAATACATAAGTAGAGTTAGCTAGCAATTAATCTACACAGAAAATTCTGCGTTTGCATTCTCTTGAGTCTCATGTATATTTTCATAACTTACTATATATATATATATATATATATTCTACACGTCTATGAATCTATTGATATTCATATTAAAAACCTTTTTTCTATTTATTTTAAAAAATACAACTTTGTTATATATGGCTTGTGGAATTGCATTCATCTGGAAAAGATCTAACTAATTTGCATATCTTTTAAACATTCATTTTAATTAATTCCTTATTAGATTTTTCGGTTTTATTATGTGATGATAATCTTTAGTTAACTATTACGTGTAATTATATTCATGCAGCTATTGTACATGATTTATACTTGCATAATATTTGCGTAAAAAAACGTTATAATAAACACAAAAGTCCTTCTGTATATTCATTAGTCTACGGACATGAAACTTAATACTTAGGTTATTTGAAGCCATACAAAACTTTATATTTGGGTTTTAGCTGGGGGGGAAATCGGTGCAATCGTGTGAAAATTAAAGAAATTTGCCAGATAAGGTCGAACAGCGGCTTTACGAATATGCATGCGTAACGTACTAGCTATTGGTTCATATTTTAATTTTTACCCTGCAGCAAACATCTGTTCATAGTTCAGGCTTTAACATAAAACTAAAAAGGTAAATTGTAAGCTAAAAGTTTATGTTTCGATTTTCGCTTGTGGCGCACGAGTCATTTTTTCAAAACTTTTAAAATCATTACTTTATATTGGGTTCAATACAATATAATAATAAATACGAAACCTGCATTAATCAAAATATTATATTTAAGCGTATTTTACGACATGGCAATGCCGGCCACCTGCTGTACACACACACACACACACACACACACACACACACATATATATATATATATAGATAGATAGATAGATAGATAGATAAATAGATAGATAATAAAACAGATCCTTATGCTAGAAAGTTTTCATCTTCAATGCTACGCAATTATTAAATATTTAGAAACTATGTATGAATAGAAATCAGTATAATAGTGAAATGGACCAAACCATCTAAAAAGAAACCTCAAAAATGAATACTAATTTATTAATGTTCGTTTTGAAAAGTAATATCCAAATTAGCAAATGTTCATGTAGTCGCTCGCATGTCTATAAAAGAGTATATTAAAAAGTTCGTTTAAATAATTTTAAAATAAAATAAGTAATAATGTCAGAGCGATAATAGACTCAACTCTACAGGTATATAGCTTTGGCTATTACTGTATTTTTAACTTCGGTTAGTGTATTTCAAGGAATCAGTGTTTTTGACATATAAGCATCTGCTATCATTAGTCACCTCACAAAACTATCGTTAATGAGAAGTAGTGATGCTGTAAAGCATACGACGATGTTGCTGAAAATCTGTCAGATTTTATGTAAGGATTTTTGCAGTAATTCACAAAAGACTAAGAATGAGTAATGTTTATTACTAAGCAGTATACTATTCTTCTCTTTCAGAATTCTTAGTATCAAAATTTCGATACACAGTTGATTCTTCTCCTTCTTAGAATTTTCGGTCTCAAAAGTCAATACACATCTCACAAAACTTACTTCTGCACAAGAGAATGCCCTTCTCTGATCAACAGGCTTTTATTAAAACTGTTTGCCTTACATGTGCGTATTATTAGGTCGGAGCAAAAATAATGTCGTTTTTTTTTAATATATATAGTTAAACGTACAAAAACGACATTATTTTTGCACCAACCTAATAGATGCCCTGTAGTCGCGTTGGCTTATGAGATCGCCAGCCTATAAATAAACACAGCGGCCATTTTTGTCTTCATTCTCCCTGCTTGCCGAGAACAGTGTGCTGTACCAAACATCGCTTTTGCACTTATTGTTAATCACTATTGCCGCTAGTCGAAATGTATTACAGTTTTATTTAAAGAAATATGAAAACGGAGGGAGGACTATACAAAAAAAAAAAAAAGAATTTCAGAAGACATTGAAAACACTTTTACTTTGTGAGTGCAAACAAAACAAAGGGAGAAACGATCAGATCCCGTGTTTGATATTTGACTCTTGTATCTTTTGAAAGTCGATATTGCTGGCTTTTACACTGATATTGAGAAAGAACAGAAATAGAGTAAACAAAACAGAGAGAAGATAAAAATGTGAATGGAACCCAGGAAAGGGTAACAGATAAAAGAGGAGTAAAAACAATAAAATGAAAAAAAAGAAGATGGGGGGAAGCAACATAGGATTGTATACGAGAATGTAGAAAATTGAGCTAATCAAAGAAATATGTTGAACTGAACACTAAATAAAATGAAAAAAATAAAATGTTGAAAAATAACACAAAGAAATGGAGAAAGGAAAGAAATAAGAAAATATGAATGAAAAAACACGAAATAATAATAATAATAATAATAATAATAATAATAATGATAATAATTATAATAATAAGGAGAATCACAAAATCCTATGGGGCATGGACATACAAACGGATAAATCCACCCAAGCAAGCGGACTGGATGTCGTAATAATTAACAAGAAAGAAAAGTCTTGCTAAATCGTAGATTTTGCTGTTCCAGCTGACCACAGGATAAATATCACAGAAAAGGATAATCGGAGCAAATACACAGAGCTAGCCAGAGAGCTGAAAAAGATATGGATGATAACAAGAATACAGGATAGTACCTATAATAATTCCGAAAAAAACTTTGAAAAAAGAATGGGAGAAATTAGAATTAGAGGAATGGCTGCAAACATACAACGAATAACAATAGAGAAAACAGCTGAAAAATATAGGAAAATCCTTGAATTTGGAAACTAATACCCATGAGCCATATGACGAGCTGTGCAGAGACAAAACAGGAAGCTGCATATCTATAAATTCTCTACCCCCTGTCCCATTACGCAATCAACCCCCAAAAGAAGGATGCCAAAAAAAAAAAAAAAAACCGAGGAGAAAGCACTGACCAGACATTCGCTGGACAAATGCCAAGAAAACTGGTACCTTGAGGAGGCTTATTACCACTCAAACTCGAGTGGAGACCAATGGCGGCTGCTAGGGGGAATCAATTGTAAGCGGCTGTAGCGATAATGCAAATTGATTTGTAAATGTTATCGAAAAAAATAAAGAGTACTGGAAATATGGGGAGACGTGTTGCCACTCAGCTTCCAGGGAACACCACGGGTTGTTCTAAAGGAGAGATTCTTTATGACCTGTGTGAAAGCTCTTAGTGGACCAATAATAATTAGCAGCAGGACCTGTGGAAATTCCCCAGCGGACTATTTCATATATAATATATTGATGTGGGCATTTGTGGATGTTCAGCGTAAATGGAGACGCTTTGGTATTATTGTAGCTCCTTTGTTAAAGCTGCAAATGCTAACAGGGACGCCCAACATATCCTGGTCATAAAATATGCCTAAATATCATATTTAATTTATGCAGATCTTGTATATATTATTATATTCAATTTTCTATCGTTTTTTATATATAAAGTTGTGACTTCAAAAATATACCTATATGACGTGGGTGCATCAACGTGAATCAAAAAAAAACCAAAAGTTATGAAGAAGAAAAAAGAATATATATATATATATATATATATATATATAAAACTTCAGCTATAACCGAAACCGAAACTAAAACTTATGAAGAATTCTTTATAAAAATATTTATTTAAAAAAAATATATGTCTTAAGTGTCATCAGCTATAATCGAAACCGAAACCAAAACTTAGGAAGAATTCTTGGTATAATTATTTATTACAAGAAATGGAAGGTCATAACAATTAAACGACGGTCACTTGGAAGAAAAAATATGTAAGCGCGACACAAAAAATAACATCCACGCTATCGTAATACTACTACTACTACTACTACTACTACTACTAATAATAATAATAATAGCAGGACCTGTTAACCAGCGATGCTCGGTGGAAGCATGCACCCCCTTTCGTAAAAAAACTTAACCTACGCTTGTTGATCGTGGCCAAGCTCCAACCTTCTAATATTAAGAACGGCTTTCGGAATAGATACCCTCAACCTCGCCATTGTTAGAGCGGCATTCAAGACACCTCCCCACCTTGCAATGGTAATGACAGCTTTCGGAATAGACACCCCATTTTATGAGGGGGATTTTCAAAGTATTTGCTCCAAATTTAACTTTGATATTTGTTGTCAGTATACCCACTTGCATAGAATACTCCCCCCAAAAAAACAAATTTTGGGGTGTCAGTGCCAGGCAGAGAGAAATATATTTGTTTATCGTGCGTACATACAAATCTGGCGACTACTGAAGCACAGTGCATAATGCATGGTTTTATATCTCGAAAACTACTTTTCTCCGCCAAAGTTAAAAGTGATTGTCTTAATCAGCGTAGGAGAAAATTTATAAAAGTTGTCATTTTAAAAGAAATTGTGGAGATGGAGCGAAGGTAAAAGTTGACAAAAAAAAAAAGCAATTCAATGTCTGAGCAGTGTCGATAATATATGTGCCCGGAAAAGAAAAGCAAAAGAAAAAAAAACTTATAACAGTAATGTGTTTCCGTAGGCAATCTAATTTAGAGTGAATATGTTGTTTAGCGGCGTGAGTTATTTGACGGACATAAAAATTATAAAAACTATTTATTTTTTTATAAAACACATAATAAGACCAAAAAACTACAATAAAACCAGACAAAAATTTATTCTTATAGTTTTTTCATTATTTTCATAAAACTAAATATACGACATTCTAGGCCGCCGTATTTATTTAAAAAGTTGTTCTTTGTAAGGTTTGACAAATTAGCCTTGTAAGGCCAAATTTGGCCATTTTAAAAAGCTTTTTCGTGTATCGTTTTCATTAGTAGCATAAAATAAGGCCAAATTTGGCAATAAAACAAACAACCCCAAATTTTAGTAACGCCACATTTTAAAAATCAATATGGTGGTCTTTAATGTCGTAAATGTAGTCGAATAAAAATGATGTAAAAATAATAAAATGTCAGCCTTTAGATCTAATAATATGTTTTACATAAAAATAAAAAAGTTTTTATAATTTGTTTGTCTGTCAAAAACAACAATGGCATCGTGTTAGGATTTTAACGGTTGACATGAGAAGTCACATGATTGAAGCCTAAGTAGCGTAGGAAAGTATATAAGTAAGTACAAGCATCCACAGTAATAGAAAATGTTTAAAATTTGAAAAATATAACAGAAAAATCCCCCCTAAAATCAACAACCAAAAATAAAACTACCACAAACAATAGCATCGTGTAAGGGTTGTGAAAACGTTCTACAATCGAAAAATAAATAATGGTACCCGTGCGTTCGTTTATACCTGAGAGGGACGGATTTTGAGAAGGGAGATTTTTTTTTGATTTGGGAAATGAAAGATTATGTTATGTGTATATAGCTTGAAACAAGTTACGATGGGTATACTGTAAGTATCGTAGGAAAATGTAGAATAGTACCCGGTGTCAACTGGTAGCAGTGACAAGATATTTATAGAGAAAAATAGGGATTCCTTCCTATATATGTCACGATTGTGATGGTGGTTCGCCTAGGATACAATATAGCATTTTATTATAAAGATGTTATGTATCTAAAATTGCGTTGGAAAATTACATAAGATGGTAACAAATAGCCTAGATGTAATTAATTGGGATGGGCATCTGTTATTGCAAACCTACAATGTTTTGGTCCAGAAGAGTATTTCTGCAGTCAAAATATTATACAGGAGAGAATACACACACACACACACACACACACACACACACACACACACACATATATATATATGTATATATATAAATATATATGTATATATATATATATAATGATAGAATGAATGTTTTATTCAAAATTGATGGTTGACTTCGGTTAGATTTGAGCACACTTTTTGCATTAAATTCTAATCCGTGTAAACCCCTAACTGTGATAACACAAGGGAGAAACGATCGATGACAATTGTTATTCTGATATTTGGGAATCGAGACATAAGATAAATAAGCAGAGAGAAGAAAGTTTTTAATGCAACAAAGGTGAATAGAGAAAAACAGAGTAATATTAAAACATTGAAAATGAAAAACAAGACATGTGGAAAGAAACATAGGATTGTATATGAGAATGTAGCAGACGGATCGAATCAAATATATTGGATGGAAGACACTAAGGAAAATATAATGCATTTCTTGTTGGCAATATTAATAAGAATAATACCAAGTTATATATATATATATATATATATATATATATATATATATATATATATATATACTATATACTATATATATTATTAGCAAAAGTACCCGTCGTTGACTGGGTTCAAAAACAGCCTACAGAAAATGGACTCTGATTTATGAAAGTATGATAGGTTATGAAAAGGAAGGGTTGTAAAGAGATAGCTTCGAATTTGGGGGTATCAAAGCCACAGCAAAATATTATGAATGTAAAAATAAGATAGAAAATCCCCATAATTTATTATATCATACCTGTTTACATTGAAACACTTATCACAATATACTGTGGATCTATATTAAAAAACCTTGTTAAACTTTGTGACATATTTCTATTCTATGGAGGTTAGCCGCGAACGAACACCCCAGAATTTTATTATACCATATTTTTTCAAACTGAAAAATAATTATCAAAGTATACTTACGCAGATAGATATGAAAAGCCTTTATTAAAGTTTGTGCCTATTTCCATTCTATGGAGGTCAGCCGCGAACGCAGACCTCACAATTTTATTATACCATCACTATTTAAGTTAAAACATACTTATCAAAGTATTCTTATGTACATCTATATCAAAAACACTTGTAAACGTTTTTTTTTTAATTTTTAAATTTTTTTTATTTCCATACTTGGTGGACCAGGGGTGAACGCAGACACCACAATTTTAATGAACCACTGTTCTGCCAGATCAAACATACCCATTCCTGTGTCTCGATATATATATATAGCTATTAAATATCAGAGTTTTGATTTGTTTTTTTTGTGTTTTGTTTTTTACAAATGTGTCACCACTTATCAAGGCCCGGAGGCTACTCAATGATAAGGGTTAATGAGTGTACACTAGTCCAAGTAACATGTTGTAATGGTTAGTAGTGGAAGTTTGTTAAATTGGATTACTTAAGGGGATGGCTTATCAAGAATTTGTTCACGTTAGACTTGAAGACAACTATATTGTATTCAGTCGGAAAGCTGGAAACCGGGCAGAGTTCTACATTCGAGCAGTTTTGTTTATGGAATCTAAGTTTAGGTTTAGGCATAGATAAAAACTAAGAGAAATTACTGATCGTGGTTTCAGCTAGACGAGTGATTTTTTGTGACAGTCAGAACAGGGAGAATCATATATTTGCCATGAAATAACGATAAAGTAGAGACAAACTCGCAACGTCTCTTCTGTGGGAAAGAGGTTGCATGGTAGAGAAAGAGCATCTCCAAACTAGTCTATTTTCAACTCTGTCAAGGCAGGATAAGTTGCTTCTAGCAGATCCTACCCAGATTTAGCAATTGTACACCATCCTTAGATGTACTTGGCTCTTATACAGGTATAGAATTGCATCAGCAATGAGATATCTACTGGAACGGTAGAACGATCTCAACATTTTTCCGGTAGCCTTGCCATCGGGTTTGATTTACGTGTTCCATCTCAGATCAGCAACCAGCCACCTCTGCCACACTACACCACGTGATCAAGATCAAAGGAGAGAGAATCAGAGAGTAGGCCTTTATGCCATACCCTATAAAAATCCTTTAATATGTCAAGGGTCATTGCCCTAAAAAGGAAGCCTCTGTCGAGAGATTCGCTAATCCTATGAGATATAACTGTTAGCACATCTTCTGTATATCTAGCAGAACGGAAAACATATTGCATGTTACTGGGGAGGTAATTTTTTCGGAGGTAGGTGACTACTTCTCTATTTAACACAGATTCCAGCAACTCATGAGGCACAAGAGACGGATTGGTCTGTATTGAAAGGGAGAGGAGCGATCACCTGAAATTTTAAATACAGGACATACTGATGAGGTTCTCCAGGGTGTTGGGAAGCAATTCTCTTTAAGACAAGGCCTCAACAGCTATGTAAGTATGAGAGCTAGTTCTCGTTGAAGCTTTTTAGCATGATAATACCAATACCGTCACGGCCAGTTGCTTTACTGGAATCGAGGTTTTTGATTAGCTTGGCAACATCACGCACAGACATTTGTATGTAGCATAGCGTGTTTCCAGATAAAGGCGGAAATACAGTGATAGAAGCCTTGTTCCAATTTTAAAATAAAATAGTTCAAAATACGTTTACAAGCCAAATTACAACGCAATATTATGAAAATAAATAAATATGTATTTGATTAAAATTAATTTTTGGAGATAGACTCCATCCTACGAGTTTGATACATTTTTTCTGGGTTTTTTTCTCTCCATGAATGTTGAAGGAAAACTATAAATAAAAACATCCGTGTGTTATCTGCGTGCGGTGTTATCTGGAAATTCCGGAAGAATACTTTGCTTCGCGTGATATGAAAGTCAGGGTTGTGTTTTCCATGATAGAATGATAGTTGTTTAAATTGTAAAATAAAATACGTATGGAATATATTTATTCCATATGCATTTCATTGCTCTTAAATATGAATAACTATCTATTACTTATGTACGTAAATAACATAAAATTTAATAAAAATATGCAATAATATTTAATAAACATGAAGAAATATACGATACTAGCATTTCAGCCCGGCGTTGCCCGGGTGTTTGGAGGTGTACGTTGAGCAAAAAAAAAAAAAAAAAAAAAAAAGAAAAAAGCTGTCAATTTTTTTAACTTTGACCCCTATTATGACGCCTTAACATTTATTATTTGGGGCTCAAATCAAGTTATTAAGTTAGATCCAGGTTCGATGAACCCATATCTAACATTTCAAGTGTTTAGACCCAAAATTGTCGGAGGAGTTTGGTAGAGTTCTCAAAGGTCAAATCGTTAGACTTTGACCCGTTAACAGCCAAATTGCAGACCGAAAACCGATCACGAAGATTTTCCCAAATCTCAGTACCCTGTATATCAAATTTTGAGTTTGTAGATTAAAAATTGACATAGTTATTACGTATGGACATGTACACAGACACACACAGACACACACTCAAACACACACACAGACACGTTCACTTTGCTAGATATATAGATTACTAGCAATTCAGCCCGGCGTTGTCCGGGTGTTTGGAGGTGAATATTAAAAAAAAACCAAGAAACTTTTACCCCTATTATGACCCCTTAACATTTACTGTTTTCAGCTCAAATTGATTATTAAGTTAGATCCATGTCCAAGGAAACTGTATCTAAAATTTCAATTGTTTATACCCAAAATTGTCGGAGGAGTTTGGTAGAGTTCTCAAAGGTCAAATCGTTAAACTTTGACCCCTTAACAGCCACATTTCTGGCTTAAAATCACATAGATTTTTCCAAACCTCAGTACACTGTATATCAAATTTCGAGTCTGTGGACTAAAAATTGATAGAGTTTTTGCGTAGGTAATTGTACACAGAAAGACACACAGACAGACACACATACACGTTCACTTTTATAAATATATAGATAGATTATAATCACTATATTTACCCTCATGTAAGAGTGACGCAACACGATACGCAACCCGTATGAAAGTACGTGTTATAGAATGTAATAATGACTTAAAATAATTTCGTCGGCACTTTTTCTAATGTCTTAATATTAATAAGCGGCCGCTAACAGACCACAAATAATAAATAAACAAAAAATAAATAATAAGGTAAATACGAATCGGTTTAAATTACTGGCAAATATTCGATTTCGAGACGGTCGGCGAAAACACATTATCTATAAGCAAACCCTAACAGCATGTTACTATAGTCTCGCAAATAAATAATCAAAATAATTATATAACATACAGTGTCGGCAAAAAGAAAGTCCGCACTTGTAATTTTTTTTCAAAAACTGCAAATTTTAACTAAATTTAATGTAACTGTTTAAACAATTTATACTTCGTTTGATTCGGCTTTTATTACTCTATAATTTACCTGTTCATATTTGACTTTTAATTGAATTCTAGTGTTCACGTCAATTAAAAAAAAAAAAAAACTTCAAATTGAGGAGGCAAAAAGAAAGTCCGCAACTACAAATTCGCTGAAAACCAGCTTTAATTATCGGTCCTAAATCAGTTTAAAATATCCACCAACAGACCAAAAATAATCTCTAATCGTAATTGATGTTGTTCCAGGTTATACAACGTAACATTTATTCCATATGACACGACTTTCTCTTAGTGATTGTCAGGAGCATATTAATCACCACCTTTCTGGTTTATCCAATCATGATAATTATCGATAATTATTGAAGAGATACCGAGACAAAACTTACCTACGAACACTGTCAGATAGATAAAGTACAATTTTCTTTTTGATTTCATGAAAATCGTTTCGGAGTCCATAATGAATAAACTTACACGAATATATAGTTCGTTTTATATAATAGTACCTATTTACTGTGCCTCCCCACGGGACAGAGTTAGACACCAGGGTCGTTTTTTAACGTGGAGAAAAGGTACAAAAATAAAAATTGTCTCAGTCGTGAAGGATTTCTCGTCCACCGAAAGAGAACAAGAAATGGAAGTGCAGCATCTGAAGAACAGATGGTATTTATTTGCTCCCCCACCGAGCAAATTAGGCACAAGGCCGATTTTTTATTGTTAAATGAAGGGGAAATGGGGACCAACTCTCCGGGGAGTAGGGGAGTTGGATAGTGACAATTGGTATGAAGGGTTGCCCCTACATTGACCAAGGTCTTATATGTGAGGTTGCCCACACATATGGTCTTTGCTGGCACTATCTGCCGGAACAGATGGTATTTATTTGCTCTCCCACCGAGCAAATTAGGCACAAGGCCGATTTTTAATGTGAGGAGTGAAGGGAGGGGGAAGGGAAAAAGGGGACCAGCTCCCGAGAGGTGGGAAATGGGAGCTGGTTAATGGTCAGGCATGTGGGGTTGCCCCCACATCTGGTCTTTGCTAGTCATAGCTAGTCATAGCTTGCAGTATCTGCCGGAACAGATGGTATTTATTTGCTCCCCCACCGAGCAAATTAGGCACAAGGCCGATTTTTAATGTGAGGAGTGAAGGGAGGGGGAAGGGAAAAAGGGGACCAGCTCCCGAGAGGTGGGAAATGGGAGCTGGTTAATGGTCAGGCATGTGGGGTTGCCCCCACATCTGGTCTTTGCTAGTCATAGCTAGTCATAGCTTGCAGTATCTGCCGGAACAGATGGTATTTATTTGCTCCCCCACCGAGCAAATTAGGCACAAGGCCGATTTTTAATGTGAGGAGTGAAGGGAGCGGGAAGGGAAAAAGGGGACCAGCTCCCGAGAGGTGGGAAATGGGAGCTGGTTAAAGGTCAGGCATGTGGGGTTGCCCCCACATCTGGTCTTTGCTAGTCATAGCTAGTCATAGCTAGTCATAGCTTGCAGTATCTGCCGGAACAGATGGTATTTATTTGCTCCCCCACCGAGCAAATTAGGCACAAGGCCGATTTTTAATGTGAGGAGTGAAGGGAGGGGGAAGGGAAAAAGGGGACCAGCTCCCGAGAGGTGGGAAATGGGAGCTGGTTAAAGGTCAGGCATGTAGGGTTGCCCCCACATCTGGTCTTTGCTTGCAGTATCTGCCGGAACAGATGGTATTTATTTGGTCCCCCACCGAGCAAATTAGGCACAAGGCCGATTTTTAATGTGAGGAGTAAAGGGAGTGGGAAGGGAAAAAGGGGACCAGCTCCCGAGAGGTGGGAAATGGGAGCTGGTTAAAGGTCAGACATGTGGGGTTGCCCCCACATCTCGTCTTTGCTAGTCATAGCTTACAGTATCTGCCGGAACAGATGGTGTTTATTTGCTCCCCCACTGAGCAAATTAGGCACAAGGCCGTTTTTAATGTGAGGTAAAAACCAGCTCCCCTAAAAGGGGTCACTCTGGTTACCAAAAATAATAATTGTCCCAGTATAGAGGGTTTCCCCTCCATTGACTGGTACAAATTATCTTAAGTGCAGCATCTTCCGGAACAGATACTACACTTTAATCTTGACCAAAAGGCCAAGTAGTTTAGTTTTATATGATGGTATTTATTTGCTCCCCCACCGAGCAAATTAGGCACAAGGCCGATTTTTAATGTGAGAAGTGAAGGGTGGGGGAAGGGAAAAACGGGACCAGCTCCCGAGAGGTGGGAAATGGGAGCTGGTTAAAGGTCAGGCATGTGGGGTTGCCCCCACATCTGGTCTTTGCTAGTCATAGCTAGTCATAGCTAGTCATAGCTTGCAGTATCTGCCGGAACAGATACTACACTTTGATGGTATTTATTTGCTCCCCCACCGAGCAAATTAGGCACAAGGCCGATTTTTAATGTGAGGAGTGAAGGGGAAATGGGGACAAACTCCCCGGGGGGTAGGGGAGCTGGATAGTGACAATTGGTATGAAGGGTTGCCCCTACATTGACCAAGGTCTTATATGTGGGGTCGCCCCCACATATGGTCTTTGCTTGTAGTATCTGCCGGAACAGATACTACACTTTGATCGTCTTTGCTTGCAGTATCTGCCGGAACAGATGGTATTTATTTGCTCCCCCACCGAGCAAATTAGGCACAAGGCCGATTTTTAATGTGAGGAGTGAAGGGAGGGGGAAGGGAAAAAGGGGACCAGCTCCCGAGAGGTGGGAAATGGGAGCTGGTTAATGGTCAGGCATGTGGGGTTGCCCCCACATCTGGTCTTTGCTAGTCATAGCTAGTCATAGCTTGCAGCATCTGCCGGAACAGATGGTATTTATTTGCTCCCCCACAGAGCAAATTAGGCACAAGGCCGAT
Source organism: Euprymna scolopes (assembly GCF_053919585.1). NCBI lineage: Eukaryota > Metazoa > Mollusca > Cephalopoda > Sepiida > Sepiolidae > Euprymna > Euprymna scolopes. Next base: position 36,185,955 of record NC_136486.1, on the reverse strand, counting down.
TTTTAATGTGAGGAGTGAAGGGAGGGGGAAGGGGAAAAGGGGACCAGTTCCCGAGAGGTGGGAAATGGGAGCTGGTTAAAGGTCAGGCATGTGGGGTTGCTCCCACATCTGATCTTTGCTAGTCATAGCTAGTCATAGCTTGCAGTATCTGCCGGAACAGATGGTATTTATTTGCTCCCCCACCGAGCAAATTAGGCACAAGGCCGATTTTTAATGTGAGGAGTGAAGGGAGGGGAAGGGAAAAACGGGACCAGCTCCCAAGAGGTGGGAAATGGGAGCTGGTTAATGGTCAGGCATGTGGGGTTGCCCCCACATCTGGTCTTTGCTAGTCATAGCTAGTCATAGCTTGCAGCATCTGCCGGAACAGATGGTATTTATTTGCTCCCCCACCGAGCAAATTAGGCACAAGGCCAATTTTTAATGTGAGGAGTGAAGGGAGGGGGAAGGGAAAGGGGGGACCAGCTCCCGAGAGGTGGGAAATGGGAGCTGGTTAAAGGTCAGGCATGTGGGGTTGCCCCCACATCTGGTCTTTGCTAGTCATAGCTAGTCATAGCTTGCAGTATCTGCCGGAACAGATGGTATTTATTTGCTCCCCCACTGAGCAAATTAGGCACAAGGCCGTTTTTAATGTGAGGTAAAAACCAGCTCCCCTAAAAGTAGGCAAAAAGGGGGCACTCTGGTTACCAAAAATAATAATTGTCCCAGTATAGAGGGTTTCCCCTCCATTGACTGGTACAAATTATCTTAAGTGCAGTATCCGCCGGAACAGATGGTATTTATTTGCTCCCCCACCGAGCAAATTAGGCACAAGGCCGATTTTTAATGTGAGGAGTGAAGGAAGGGGGAAGGGAAAAAGGGGACCAGCTCCCGAGAGGTGGGAAATGGGAGCTGGTTAATGGTCAGGCATGTGGGGTTGCCCCCACATCTGGTCTTTGCTAGTCATAGCTTGCAGCATCTGCCGGAACAGATGGTATTTATTTGCTCCCCCACCGAGCAAATTAGGCACAAGGCCAATTCTTAATGTGAGGAGTGAAGGGAGGGGGAAGGGAAAAAGGGGACCAGCTCCCGAGAGGTGGGAAATGGGAGCCGGTTAAAGGTCAGGCATGTGGGGCCGCCCCCACATCTGGTCCCTGCTAGTCATAGCTAGTCATAGCTGCAGTATCTGCCGGAACAGATGGTATTTATTTGCTCCCCCACTGAGCAAATTAGGCACAAGGCCATTTTTAATGTGAGGTAAAAACCAGCTCCCCTAAAAGGGGTCACTCTGGTTACCAAAAATAATAATTGTCCCAGTATAGAGGGTTTCCCCTCCATTGACTGGTACAAATTATCTTAAGTGCAGTATCTGCCGGAACAGATGGTATTTATTTGCTCCCCCACTGAGCAAATTAGGCACAAGGCCGTTTTTAATGTGAGGTTAAAACCAGCTCCCCCAAAAGTAGGCAAAAAGGGGGCACTCTGGTTACCAAAAATAATAATTGTCCCAGTATAGAGGGTTTCCCCTCCATTGACCGGCACAAACCATCTTAAGTGCAGCATCTGCCGGAACAGATGGTGTTTATTTGCTCCCCCACTGAGCAAATTAGGCACAAGGCCGTTTTTAATGTGAGGCAAAAACCAGCTCCCCTAAAAGTAGGCAAAAAGGGGGCACTCTGGTTACCAAAAATAATAATTGTCCCAGTATAGAGGGTTTCCCCTCCATTGACTGGCACAAATCATCCCAAGTGCAGCATCTGCCGGAACAGATACTACACTTTGATCTTGACCAAAAGGCCAAGTAGTTTAGTTTTATATGATAGTAGAGAGATTTTTGCGTGCGTGTGTTGCTTAGGTTTTATTATGAGAAAGCATTCACTTGCACTTGTTCTCATCGCAAAACACATCACGTTTTGCAGTTACTATTTACACGTTTTTTGCTCTGGTAGAAGTGAACACATCTTTGAAACATAATGCTTATATACAACCATATTTCTTACCGAAAGATCATTTAATGATTTTCTTTCATCCCATAAACCCGACGTCTGGAATAAACGAATAACCCCAGAACGTAACGTCTTTAATGTCCATAAATATCACTGTACCAAAATGGATTAGGTAATTACCGTCAAAGTAATTAACCCTAATAGTTTTTTTTTTTTGCGTAACAAGCCAAAAATATGCTAATAATGACGCGTTTGTGTCGGGAATCTCTTACTGGGTATGAAACACACATAATCTAAAATAGCTGACAAGAAATAGAGTAATGGCTGGAAACTATTTTTACGACTTTGTTCTCGTTCTTTCTCTTTTAGGTTAACGGTAGAAAATCAGCTTCGCATATGGCTGGTTGATTGTTAATGTTATAAAAATGTAATAATAAAAACATTGCTAAAAAGCTCGCATAGGAAATTGATTTGGGTACATTTTCATTTTAAATGTCACCAGTTATCGATATAGTACGCGGAACTAGAATGTAGACATATCACGTAAACATTGATTCACTGAAATCGCACCTGCAAAACTGTACATCTCACCAAACATAGTAACAGGCAATGTGGGTAAGCTATTTAGTTTGTTTTCATTATTTCTCTTTTTAGTTTAGGTTATAAAACAAGCTACGTTGATCGATTCTGTTACGCTCTAATAAGACACAGTGAAAGGGCTAACATGTACATTTGGATTTTTAATCCGTGATAATTTGTATTTCTTTATTCTGTGATAATTCATCGAATAATATGAAGAGACTATTCATACATTATAGACAACTCGCACAACAAGGCTACTGCAAAGAAGGCGAGATCTCTCTACCATGCCTTAAAATTATCCTAGGCTTCTACATTTGCCCATGCACGGTCTATTGCTGCTATATATGGCATAGCGCATCAACCGCTAATCTATAATCATTAGACAGAGTCCACAAAAGATTCTCAAATTAGAAGGTACCACGCTCAAGAGGGAATAGGCGATTTTGACCAAATTTATAGAGCCTAACATCACAAGTGCATTTGAGAAGTTTTATTACAGCACAAATCGAAAACTCTGGCATGTGAAATCGACAGTAGATTATTTGATAGAGCAGAGGCGCGTTGGATATGAATGGGTCTGTTTAGAGCACAATTGAACTATGATACTTAACATTTGCATTTACAACTTTAATTCAAGTAATGTTATCTGAAATTAACTGGTAATATAATTATTTTAACTAGCGGGACCATTGGAAACTCCACGGCGGACTTTTTCATATGTAATATATTGATTTTTGTATTCGGTGGATGTTCAGTTTGTCGGTCAAGTTCCAATCTCCGTCACATCGCTGCAATTGTGCCCCATATGCCGGTTTTACAAGTATTTTAATAGAATGTGTTCAGATAAACTCATAGCACTTGTGTATCTTTGATATACATACTCGCGACTAAACTTACAAGAAGCAAAATCCCACCTCATCACTGTTAACGTCCTTAGATGTTGGAAGCCTTCTTTATATATAGTTTCTCCCCACAGACTTCTAGTAAGTGTGTGTCCTGTGCGTGCCACATAATGGTATACAAGATTACAGTTTCTTATTACAGGCAAAGATCTCCTTAATAACAAAATACAAGACACATGCAATTTATGTATTTATTTTTAACATATGAGATATTTTGTTTGAATAATAAACAAACAATATAAATTTATCGCCATGGGTACTAACATGGCGCCCGATTATGCAAATATAATCATACATGCATTAGAGGCTAAAATAAAATGTTTACTTCAACCTACCATCCACTGTTCCTATAGATTTCTCGCTTGATATTTAATTACGCACTCATATATATATAGATGGCTGATAGTGCTATAAAGAGACGTATCATACTTTTTCCCTCTTATAAAGTTAAAATAATAAAAGGAATTATATTACTCCAGTTATTTTTATCCATATAATTACAAATATCGATAGTAAATTCGTTTATTTTTACATTAGAACGTATATTATTAACCTCTCACTTCAATTTGTATAACGATTGCATTTTATTAAGTTTTTTTACATAGGCATCACCACTTATCAAGGCCAAGAGGCCACTCAATGATAAGGGTTAAAGAGTGTACAGTAAAAATTGGACAATATAGTAATCGTTAGTAAAGGAAATTCCGTAAATTTGTTAACTTATATGGAACGGCTCATAAAAAAACTTGTTTACGTCAGACATGAAGACAACCATATTGTAGTCAGCGTGAAAGCAGAAAAAACGGAAAATAATTCCATAGGCGTGCAGTTCTAAGAAAGAAGCTTTGCTCATGGAATCTACGTTTAGTTTTAGGCAAAGATAAAAAGTCAGGGAAATTAGTGATATTTTTTTTCTGCTAGACGGGTGTTTGTTGTGAAAGTTTGGCGAGGGTTGGTCATAGATTACAGCTCAGCCAAGCACTTGCCATAAAAATAACGATAAAGCATAGACAAATACGCAACATTTCTTATGTGAGAAAGAGGTTGCAGAGAAGAGAAAAGGACATCTCCTACGAGGCTATGAAGTCTATTTTGAACTCTATCAAGGCAGGACAAGTCCTTTTTAGCAGTTCCTGCCCAGATGTGGCAACAGTACTCCATCATTGGACGAACCTGGCTCTTATATAGATAGAGAATTGCATCAGCAGTGAGATATATACTGGATCGATAGAAAGATCCCACCATTTTTCCAGCGGCCTTGGAACCGAATTTAATATATGCGTTCCATTTAAGATCAGGAGTAAAGGTCAAGTCCAGAAGCTTGTCAAAACATGAGACCTCCCCAAGACGAGAGCCATTCATTTCAATTGATGCAAGACGTGGATCAGAACGTTGATGATGTAAAGATAAAAGCTTGGTTTTAGCAAAAATAACATTCTTAGTGACACGCAATATGGTTTCCGTTCTGCTAGATCTACAGTAGATATGCTTACAGTTATATCTCATAGGATTAGCGAATCTCTCGTAAAAAGTAACAAGCCACCGATTTCCCCATTGAACCACTTGCTCAATATCAGAGGAGAGAGAATCAGAGAGAACTTGGTCGTTTACGGTCTTAGATGTGCTACCATAGATAGTAGTGTCATCAGCATACATGTCTACGAATTATGTAAGGATGTGATTTGAAAGATTATGTAGATCAGGAAAAGAGTTGGGCCCAGAATGGAGTCCTTAGGGACTCCAGCATTAATAGTGAGAGCTTATGATTTCTGCCCATCAACCATTACTCTTATGAACCTATCAGAGAGAAATGATTTAATAATTGAGAAGACATTTCCAGTTATACTGTAGCTGGAGATCTTGTGAAGTACACATAAGGCCTTTGATATGTCAAGAGCAATTGCCCTAGAAAGGTAGCCCTTGTCGAGAGATTCGCTAATCCTATGAGATATATCATCTGCTGTAGATCTAGCAGAACGGAAACCATTTTGCGTGTCACTAAGCAGGTTATTTTTGCTGAGATGTTTGATTACTTCTCTATTTAACACAGATTCCAACAACTTACTCATGACGCAAAGGAGACTTATTGGCCCGTACTGTTACGTCTATATTTAAAAATCCAGTATCTCATAATTTTATTAGTTATTTTTGAAATAGTTCTAGAAAAGTTTATAAGAGATTTGTACATAACTCTGAAAACCTTTTTTACAAGTAATTTGCCTTACCTAAATCAAGATAAAACTAGAAAGCTAGTTTCGAACCCGTTTCCTATCTATTTAAACGTTTAATTTTAAAGTAATTAATAAATATGGTATGTTTATAGCTACAATAAAGTTATACTACTACAAAATATTGTCTGTTTAATGCCTTATTATATATATATATATATATATATATATGTATATATATATATATAATATTTTCACCATATTGGTAATATTATACATTGGGATGTATTTACAGTACATGTGGTACTGTAGTAACTAAAATTATTGGAACTAAGAGAACGATAGATATTATATGATAGTGTATAACTTATGTTCTATTAATTTTTGGATGACTTTGTTTCATGGTATATTTGGCAGCAAGTAACGACGGCGCTTAAGTGGTTATGTAAAAATCTATTCCTTGTTCATATAAACGAAACTTATATATATATATATATAAGCTGATTGTATGTGTGTGTATGTGTGTGTGTGTCTGGTCACGAATATGCTCCTATATAGTTGACTATTTTAAAAACACTGATTACATATAATGATAGAAGATTATCGAGATACAGGAATGGGTATGTTTGATCTGGCAGAACAGTGGTTCATTAAAATTGTGGAGTCTGCGTTCGCGCCTGGTCCAAAAAGTATGATTAATTAAAAAAAAAAAAACGTGTACAAGTGTTTTTGATATAGATGTACATAAAAATACTTTCATAAGTATGTTTTAACTAAAATAGGGATGGTATAATAAAATTGTGGGGTGTACGTTCGCCCCTGGCCTCCATAGAATGAAAATAGGCACAAACTTTAATACAGACTTTTCATATCTATCTGCGTAAGTATACTTTGATAATTATGGTTCAGTTTGTAAGAAATATGATATAATAAAATTCTGGGGTGTTCGTTCGCGCCTGACCTCCGTAGAATGAAAATATGTCACAAAGTTTAACAATTGTTTTTAATATAGATGCACAGAATATTGTGATAAGTGTTTCAGTGCGAACAGATATGGTATAATAAATTATGGGGTTTATCTATTTTATTTTTATTTTCATCATATTTTGCTTTGGTTTTGATACCCCAAATTCGAAGCTGTTTCTTTACAACCTTTCCTTTTCATAAACTATCATATTTTCATGAATCATAGTCCATTTTCTGTAGGCTGTTTTTGAACCCAGTCAACAACGCTACTTTTGCTAGTATATATATATATATTTATATAAAGAGAAGGAGAGAAAAAGACTTAAAATGTGGAAATTTTAAATGCAATAGCTTATTTAAGCATATAATATTAAAAATAACGTAAATGTCTTTTTTATAAAATAAAATGCTGATTTTATGTGCGGCGTAACAGTATAATGCCTATAAAAAGAGAAAGAATGAACATAAAGAAAGCTAATATGTTCAACCATACTAACATCTCTTTAAAATACAAGGTTCGTGATTGCATGTGTCCTTAAATATACTTGGCCAATGTAAAGAGAATAAATTAATCGGATTATTTAAAACGATTTTCCACTGTAAACCAGGTGGAAATCGATTAGGTTGTTACTCCATAAGTACATCGATAAGCAATAACAAGAATTATTGTTTATACGATTCGTCGTTTAAAAATAAAATTAAGCACCATAACACCATAAAAGCTAGAAAGATAATGCGTTCTTGTCGAACAAGTTATTGTCGAGCTTACATACTGAATAATACACTAATTTATTCTGTTTATTTTCCTATTGGCTTTCGTGAATAAATAATCTTTTAAAATAATAAAAAGAAATAAAAATGATCAATATAAAATAAACACCTGAATATATATATATATATATATATATATATATATATATATATATATATATATATGCTAGACTACTCGTAATCCGTTGGGTCAGTATTTTAATTTAACTATCGAATATATGTATGAGCATGACACTTGTAACGTAAAGAAAATAGGTTTTTGTGACATAACAGAAACATTTCTATGAAAGTATATAAAAATGAAAAAGACAATAGATACATTTCTGTGAGTCGTTCTGTTTATAATTGTTTATTTTTGAAAAAAAAACATTAAGCCATTGGATTATAAGTGGTTGGCCATACTTATATGTGACATGTGCAGTGAACAGATACAATAATACTTAAAGTTAAATTAAAATTTTGATAAATCTTTTAATTAAAACGCGAGAAAAATAACAATTGGGCTGCTGAATACGTACACAGTGAAACAATATGTTTTATTGTCGCGTTAATTATTTATTTGTTACGCAAATTTAAAAAAAAAATATATTTTCGGGATTATTTATTTATGTTTGTAGTGCAGAATAAAATGAATGCTTTTTAAGAAAGGTCACATTCTGTAAAAGTAACGATTTGTGTTTATATATATTTAAATTCTGTAAATTAAAAATTACGAAAAATGTTTTATTTGACAAGGAATACAAAAAATCATCGGGATTGTTTTATGGATATTGATATTAATATTTATATGGACTTCTGTTTTACATATTATAAGGCTGTAATCTGAAATTAATTCCAAATTTCAGTTAAATAAATAAGTAAACAAATACACACACACACACACACATATATATATATATATATATATATATATATATATATATATATATATATATATAAATGTGCCATAGACAAATGTACTGTACAATCACGTTGACACACCGGTTCTCACCAGATCACTGAAGTTAAACAACCTTGACTCTGGCCAGGTCCAGATAGGTAACCATTTGGGAAGGCTAGGCGCTGTATGTACCGCGCCGAGTCGTAGAAATTTCCAAGTTGGTATATGGGGGCGCATTGGTTCACTAGAAGAGATGCACCTCCAGTCTTCGTTAAGACATGCATCTAGGAAAGGACACGTAAAACCTGCTGTCTGTTGTATATTCTGTTCTGTGGCAGTCATCTGCAGCGACAAAGATGGACACTTACACAAAAAAGCGTAGTTGGTTCTGCACAAAGCCTTCACCACTACAGTAGAATCCCGGGATACAGTGGTTCTGGGAAAGGTTTTTTCTCAGGTTACAATGTGGTATAACATGTTTTTTCTGGCCACTGGTTACTGTATTCCCCCCCTTACGATGTTATTCATAATGTTATTTGAGTATATACATATTTATTATACACTGTACTCTATTTTGTTACTAATTTTTAATGCCTCTCTTGGGGTTCTACTGTAAACACAAATAATCTTTGTGGATTCCGAGCAATTTAGTTGTTATGGCGGAAGCTCATATGTCGAAATCGACAGGAAAGTTCATCATATTTATATATATATATATGCATGTATGTGTGTATATATATATACACACACATATATCAACATTGTCCATGCAATAAGTAAGCAATAAGTAAATCTTATATATAAATCTTACTATCTGTGTGTGTTTCTGTGTCCGGTTTTTTAATTATATCTCCTCCTAGACGGATGGTCGCTTGACGGCGTGCAATAACTCAAAAAATGCATATAGGGTGCAGAATTTTATTACAGGTGTTTCATTCATTAAAACAATTGTTAAGGGATTTAAAAAAGAGGTTCAAACTTGAAAGAAATTACAACTGGACGAGCATAGCACGCATAGTGTTGTTCTACGCATGCGCACGATCTGCAACAAAGATTTATTTATTTAGTAAATTTGCAAACGTATGAAAGCGGTTGCCTGTTTCGGGCAGTGCGTAACATCGTCTATTACTAACACCAGTGTTGCGGATTCGAGCTCTGCATTTGTTTTTTCTTTTTTTTATATACATTCTGATATTCATGACTTTTAAATGTTACGTAATACTTATACAAGGACACTTTTATATAAAAAATACAGAAAAAAAGTTTTTTCCTATATATAACGAAAATGTCATATACCAAATATATAGGGTATATTATATATCGGCTTATTTGTTACATTCCAATAATCACGTAAATAGATCCAGTAATCAACACTAATTATCCGATCATTTTCCAGTTTATTTATGTGTATATGATTGTATATTTCTATGCATTGGATTCACTCCTTAATTAATTAACCGATCAATAATAATTGTAATTATGTGTGTATGATTATATATTTCTATGTATTGAATTCACTCATAAACTAATAAACTGATATTTATGAATTATAATTGTGTGTATAAGATTATATATTCCTATGTATTGAATTCACTCATAAACTAATAAACTGATCATTATGAATTTTAATTGTGTGTATAAGATTATATATTCCTATGTATTGAATTCACTCATAAACTAATAAACTGATCATTATTAATTTTAATTGTGTGTATAAGATGATATATTCCTATGTATTGAATTCACTCATAAACTAATAAACTGATCATTATGAATTTTAATTGTGTGTATAAGATTATATATTCCTATGTATTGAATTCACTCATAAACTAATAAACTGATCATTATGAATTTTAATTGTGTGTATAAGATTATATATTCCTATGTATTGAATTCACTCATAAACTAATAAACTAATCATTATTAATTTTAATTGTGTGTATAAGATGATATATTCCTATGTATTGAATTCACTCATAAACTAATAAACTGATCATTATGAATTTTAATTGTGTGTATAAAATTATATATTCCTATGTATTGAATTCACTCATAAACTAATAAACTGATCATTATGAATTTTAATTGTGTGTATAAGATTACATATTCCTATGTATAGAATTCACTCATAAACTAATAAACTAATCATTATGAATTTTAATTGTGTGTATAAGATTATATATTCCTATGTATTGAATTCACTCATAAACTAATAAACTAATCATTATTAATTTTTATTATGTGTGTATGGTTATATATTTCTATGTATTTAATTAATTCCTAAACTAATAAACCGAACATTATGAATTTTATTTATGTGTATATGTTTGTATATTTGTATGTATTTGATTTACTCCTAAACTAATTAACCGATCATTATGAATTTTTATTATATGTATATGATTATAAACTTCTATTATTGGATTCACTCCTAAAATAACTATGCGATTATTATTAATTAAAAGTATGTATATATGATTATATATTTCTATGCATTGAATTCACTCCTAAAATAATTAACCGATCATTATTAATTTTAATTAGGTGTGTATGTTTATATATTTGTATGTATTAGATTCATTCTTAAACTTATTAACCGATCATTATGAATGTTTTATTTATGTGTATATGTCTGTATATTTGTATGTATTGGATTCAATGCTAAACTAATTAACCGATAATTATGACATTTAATTATTTGCATATGTCTGTATATTTGTATTTATTGGATTCAATCCTAAACTAATTAAATGATCATTATTAATTTTAATTATGTGTTTATGTTTATATATTTGTACGTATTCGTTTCACTTCTAAACTAATTAACCGATCATTATGAATTTTTATTATGTGTATATGATTATGTATTTTTGTGTCTTGGACCACTCCAGAACTAATTAACTTATCATTATGAATTATATGTAATATGTATGTTTGTTGATGTCTATAGATGTCATATTCCAAAAAGCACATACAATTGTCACTTACTTTATTAATGTATTTATGTGTACAAGAAATCTATTCAAGTAGTAAGGTACTTGTATAGTATAGTACTCATATGAAAAACTTATGTATAATCCACGAGTAGTTTCATCTTTATATTAGAAATAAGATACTTGCACAGTATCCTACCCAAGAAATAAGGTACTTGTGCAGTTTAGTACTCGCATGAAAAAACAAATAATATTTTACCTGTGACGTACATAAGTTATTAAAACCGTACATCCCGTTAAATATTTGAGTAGTATGACTTACATAAAAAATAATTTGCTTCTTCGCTATAGCACCAAGATAAAGAAAACAAATTCTTACTTCTGACGCACAGAAAATTTAGCACAACAGAAAATTTCATAAAAGTATTGAGTTCTTTCATTTTTAAATTTGAAAAAAGGTACTTGTACAGTATAGTACCCATATAAAATAAACAAAAGTTTACTTGCGACGTACGTAAAAGTAATCGAAACCGAAAATCGTGTAATATATTCGAGTAGTATTACATTTATATAAGAAATAAGGTGCTTCTTTACTATAGCACTCTTATGTAAAAACAAACTCTCCCTTTTCACACACGGAAAAGTTAGCACAACAGAAAATTATGTAAAATTATCAAGTAGTTTCATCTATATCTTAGAAATGACGTACTTGTACATTATCCTGCCCAAGAAATAAGCACTTGTGCAGTATAGTACTCATATGAAAAAAAAACAAAGAGCATCCTACCTGTGACGTGCATAAAAGTTATTAAAAACGAAAATAATGTAATACATTCGAGTAGTATGACATTTATATAAGAAATAAGGTGCTTCTTCACTAAAGCACTCTGATGTATAAACAAACACACTCTTACCTGTGAAATACAGAAAAGTTAGCACAGCAGACAATTATGTAAATCGTTTAAATATGTATTGTACATTACCCGCCCTAGGCAAGGAAATTTTTTCCATATAATTACTGTAAATTTCCTAGGTAAGTTACAATTATTTCATATATACTCGCCCTAGAATAGGTAAAATATTCTTTTGCTGAAGATGGCAAATGATACATAGACATAAAAATTCCTCTGTCCTAAGAATAACAAGTATGTTCAAAATTTTTCTTGTACGGTCCCGAGCAACGCCGGGTGGCCTTGCTAGTATAATAATAAATAACAGTACTATATATTATTTGGAATTTTTATTGAGAGGAATAATTTGTATTATTTATCCATTTATTTATTAGGATTATTATTCTCATCTTCTAATTGTTGTGTAATGACGTTTCGGCAAACTATTCCTTTAGCCTTCGTCAAATGGTTAACTCCTCACTGCATCCTCATCAATTACTGCCTTCCATAGTTGTCGTCTCACCACGTTTTGGCCAACTAAGCCTATGACCGGTTTTGGGTAGGATTGAAACCGCTATCTTCAATGCTTACCTGTAACCGTACAGATTCAGGAGCACAGTGAATGGAGACGACCGAAGCGTCGTGAAACAACACTTAGAATATGAGGATAATAGTCCGCAATAAATAAATGGATAAATAATATATATGTATAAATGAATTAAAAAAAAACTAGAGAAATGTTACCTTTTCTGTAGATCGAGATATTAGCGTGAACATTTATATTCAAATACAACATAAACTTTTGAAGTTTTCTTTCATAAAACGAAACGAACAATTTTTTTTTTTTTTTGGGAAAGCGTTTTATTTCTACCGAAATATCAAAGTTATATTCACCAGCAATACAGACTCTAATTGAAAGTAAGTTAATAATTTAAAGTTTTATTGAAGTAAAATATCGAATGTATTCTCTCAACTTCTTTATTTTTTGTTCATATCCTCATTGTTGATTCTACCGCAATGGACATTACATTATTAAATACCTATCTGTGTTAGGGTATCAGAATCGTTTCTAACTTCCGATTCCAACAATCTTTTTATTTGTGAATCTTGATTTTCCATTACTGTATCTAATGATTAAATAATAAATATTAATTTATTTTAAACTATCAGTCAAACTAAAATCTATTGAGTACCTCTAACAATTGTATATTTTTCGTTTGCAAATATATATGCATATATGACATGGGTTTTGAAGATTATCCAAACATTTAAAAACACAACTCTATATTTTACAATACTGTACTAAAGCGCCACTCATCCTAGGCATGTTAAACCGACTTCCCCTGATGGAGGAGGTTTCATGGGAGTATAGATATTAACAAGCGGTACCCAGCCGTATGTATATCCCCGCCAGCATGTAACAGAATGCGAATGGTGTCTGTATACAAATAACAAGCCGTATGCGAAATTACATCACGGTAAGGACGAAGAAAAATATTATAAAATGGAAGACTGCACGTTAGAAAAGGCGGTCATGTAAGAGAATTTGGTCACGTCACATGCGTAACGAGAAGTCACGCGTTGCAGGAGAATGGGGAAATAAATGTCATTGTTTTAAATAAAAAGAGTCGAGTTATTACTTGTTCTATGTTCCTTGCGACTTACTATGCTATAATGATTTCAGTCCACTTATATAAAGGTGCATAATGATGAAGGGGGGATGACGATAATAGGTTTTTGCAGCTCTTTAAGGAGCTGTCGAAATACTCCTACATACAGAACCTGGTATTCCTAAATGGCCACCTATCCAGTACTGAACAGACTCAACATTGCTTAATTTCGGTTACTTAACGCAAACTGTTCTGTTACCGTGATCTATATCTTTATATAAAAGGTAACCTGGCCAGAGTAAACGAAAAATAAAGTATTCAGAAGAAACACAGCGACAAGTGTTTGGCTAAAAAATGGTTCTGCCTTCAACAAACATCATTTCCAATAAAAAGTTTGAGAATGATTCTACTATGATATATTGATGCTTTTCATCCAAGAGAACTGGTAAATTACAAGTAATCCATGATAGAATGAATAGTAGCATGTACGAGAAGATTCTAGAATAGACCATTCCAAAATCTACAGAACTTTTAGGACATAGGATTTCGCTCTTCAACACAAAAATGATCCCAAACATACCGCAAAACTTACAAAGAGATATTTTACAAATAATAGTATTAGTACTTCAATTAGTCAAGTAAATCTCCTGACTTGAATCCGATTAAAAATTCGTTGAATACTTTGAAGGTTAATGTTCACAAGCAGAATCCACGAAATATCAAGTCATTACACGAATTATGTAAGGAAGAACGGGTTAAAGTAACGGTGAATCAGTATGAAAAACTTGTGGTCAATTATAGAAAGCGACCAGAAAAAGTGATACAAAAGACAACGGAACAAAAATATTAAACTGATGCATCCTATACCTTTGCATAGTGAAATTTTGAACTGATAAATATGGATTATACCATGTTTTTTTTTTCATAGAGAACTAAAAATACTTTACGAGACATTACATACGAAATATCAGACGAAATGGCGCAAAAAACCCATATATAATGTAATCCAACAACGTACTGCTTCCCTGTATAACAAATCTTTGGTGCGGCTAGACTAGCATTCATCTTTATTCAGGGATCGAACCCACGACTATTTAGTTGACAGTCGACAGCTCTACCTACATTTTCACACTTACTTCTCAAAATGATCAATTTGTTTATTTATAAACAATCGCTTTGCATTACGCTATATATGTGTGTATATATATTTATATACATATATATGTATATATACATGTGTGTGTGTGGGTGTGTGTGTATGTGTGTATGTGTATATGTATGTATGCATACGGCATAAACACGTCGACATACCGGCTCTCGACAGATCACCGACGTTAAACAACGTTGAGCCTGGCTAGTACCAGGTGGGTGACCATTTGGGAATTCTAGGCGCTGTATGTTCTCTCCGCTCATCTCGGCATTGTTTCTGGTTTTCCTGTGCCTCCACTTGCCACTGGTATACAACAATTTTGACTCAGGGAAGGCGTGGTTGAAGACTGCACAAATTTCACGCGCAGGCACCCTTACAGTGGGTATCCATAGTCTGTCACGACTGAAGGAAGCCACATGTATTACATATATATATATATATATATATATATATATATATATATATATATATATATGTGTGTGTGTGTGTGTGTGTGTGTATTATACATATATATATATATATATAACAGTAAATAGTTAATAAAACATGTTAAAACACTTTCAAAAAGAGTTAAAATAATATTTAATCTGAAAAGGAAACACTTGATAAGTGAATAGTCCTGAATCCGCATAGTTTCGAAGAAATACTTTCCTTCTCATCATTGATTGGAATTAGCAAAATGCGGGATCGGATTTTGTATACAAAAGTATTTGATGAAACTCAAAGTAAGTCAAAGATCTTACTGGATAACGAAAAGTGAAACAGAGGAAATATGGTGAAGAAAAGGGTGATTACACGTGAATTGATAGTCTGCTGAAAAGTAAATAATCCAATGACGGTAAAATCCAAAAATATAACTCCAAGAAAGTTGATTGAATTTCCATTCGCACAAGTAAAATCCAAGGAAATCACCTAATTGGAAGATGGTCCAAAATAATCCAAAGGCCGAAATCCATGGATATATATATATATATATATATATATATATATATATATATATATATATATATATATATATATATATATATACCCTTATCCTTATATTTGAGTGCCTTTTGAGCCTTCGTAAATGGTGACTCCCTTGTGATATATATATATATATATATATATATGTATATATATATATATATATATCACAAGGGAGTTACCACTTACCAAGGCCCAAAAGCCACTCAAAGATAAAAAAGGGTAAATTAGTATAAGGTTGTCAGCAAAACACCAGCATAGTGCTCGGCATTTGTTTAAATTGGGTTGGATTTGTTTATTAAAGAGCACGGCTCAACAAGATTACATTAACCGTGAATTAATTTTTTGTTTTTTTTATATTCAACATCATAAACATATAGAAATAAATTTAGTGTAAAATTACGCCAAAACTGATTTCTGTTCTTTGATTTTTAATTCATATAATCTAAATTCAAAAGAATTATAATTGCTGAAAGAAACTTGATTCCGGCTCTTTGAGGTTTCAGGAAAAGTTAAGAATTTGAATCTGATTTTTTTTTTCATTTTCTCAAAATATACTTTGCCTGGTATTTTAGTCAGCAAAATTTTCTCGGGTGTTAAAACGGAAAAGAATGAAATTCTATACAAAGACATGAACGTGACATGTTGTTTGAAATAATTAACATTCTCTGGGGATTATTTAAATTATAAAAAGACTATGTTATCACAAAATTTCTGAAGCTGTTTATTTGCTTCCCCACGATACCAAAATGTGACACAAGGTCGTATTTAATGTGGCCCTCTAAAAGTAGGCAAAAATAAAATTGGCTTAGTATAGATGGGCTTCCCCCTCTATTGACTAAGGACAAATCGAGTAGAGTGTAGCATTGGAACAGATACTACAGTCTGATCCTAGTTTGTATCAAAGGACAATAATTATTTTTTACAATGAGACATAACAGAATGCATTTGAATATATATATATATATATATATATATATATATATATATATACACACACATATATATATATTTATTGAGTAAGATGATTGATTATTTATAATTAAAATTAAAAATCGGTTTCAAAAGGAAGAACAAACAAAATCAATGAATTGTACGATCGTTTCTGAAACGATGTTTTAATTGTGATAGACAATGATTCTTGGACAATAATTTTATCACATAGTTTTTTAGAACAAAGTCTCCTCATCAGCAAAAATATTGAGTGTTTTTTTTTCTAAAGACACCAAAATAAACCTAACATTTATAAGTAAGGCAGATGTAGCTTTTAATGATTCGCCTTCTAAAAGTCGTACGATTATACGTATAATTACGACTATACGTATAATTAATAAGTAATATGAATTATCAATCATCTTACTCAGTGTTAAATTAGCTCTAGGATATATATGCCTATCGAGCTTATTATATACCTATATTACAACGAGCATTGTTTTCTTTTATTTTATTTTAATTGTATTAATGAATTTACTAATACATTAAAATATACTCTGCTCTTTAGACTCTTGTTCTAATCCCCTAAGTATATATATATATATATATATATATATATATATAAATATATTATTATTATTATTATTATTATTATTATTATTATTATTATTATTATTATTATTATTATTACATAAAAGAAACTGTGTGTGTATACGTGCATATGTGAATGAGTTCCCCATGGACTCTGAACGGTTGAGTGGAGTTTTTTTTTTTTAATTTCACGCAAATGCATTGTATGTATCTGGGAGTGTCATTAGATAGGTTTTGTGTTGGAATGTCTTCGATAATCGATGATCGAAAAAATTCAATGAATGACACAAAAGGCGATTTGTATAAAAATTAACTTGTTAGACAGCCTAATATGACAAGTGCATTTGAGAAGTTTTATTGCAACACAAGCCGAAATGTCTGGCATATAAAATCAACATTAGGTTCTATGATATGACAGGAATGCGTTCGAAATCAATGTTTCTGTTTAGAGCACAATTGACGCATGATACTTGACTTTTGCGTCATTAACTTAAATTCAAGCCATTATATATAAAAATAATTTCATCAAATCAATCGTAGGTTCTCTACAGTGCAATATAGACTAACATATATTGTGTGAAATTTCCTCATATTGCATCGCGATAGATCCCCAATTAGAGAAGGCAATAAATCGATTTAATTGCAAAATAAGCAATTTCACCAATTTCGTTCACAATATAAATATGGGAGTGAGAAACATCCGTAGATCATCATTAAATCCCGTACAACATCAGGTCTCCCTGCTAGTTATTATTATTTATGCATAAGAAGTAATAAAACAAGCCATCGTCAAATATTTCTGTTTGAGAACGAGTTGTGGTGTTCTCTGAAGTTTGAGTGACAACAAGGATTTCCAGATTTCCAGTACTCTCCACCTCTTTCAATAAACTTAGCCGATGGATTTGCGTTATCGCAACAACCGCTTTCCGTTTATTTCTCGTTGGCGCTGGCCATTGTTTTTCACTGAAATTTCCGTGGCAACAAGCCTCCTCAAGGTCCCAGTTCTCTTTGTAGTCATCTAACGGAGGTCTGGCTAATGCTTTGTCTCGTCGGTTTTTTCATCCTCCTTGACCCTCCTCGGTTATTTGGTGTGGCATCAGTTTATGGTGACACGCACACGTAAGGCGAAAAAAGGTAAGGAGAAGGCACGGCCACAGAGGGTTAATTTACAATTATATAGTTTCAGTTTTCATGATTACATTCCGTTGTGTTTTACATCCGTAGTAGTTTCCATATGTCTGGCTTGTGTCTGTAGCTCATTTATGTATATTCCGCATTCAAGGGTTTTCTTCAATATTCCAGCCGTTTTTCATTATTGTTATACATTGTATCTTATCAGCCATCCCTTAGATCCCAATCTCTGCCATTCACTTTTCTAAGTTTTCCAGTATTGTCTCTAGTGCTCTTACTATTGTGTTATCTTCACTTTCTTCATCTTTCATAGCCCTCTGATCTCTCTAGCCAGTTCCATATATTTGATTCGCTTCTCTGTCTTCTTGCTCCTCACTCTATGATCTGCTGAAACGGCAAAATCGGCAATCTGACTGGACTTTATTTTTAGTTATTATGACTACTGGTCTTCTTGCTTGAATGGGTTTATCCGTTTTTATATCCATGTCCCATAGACTTTTGTGACTTTCATTTTCAAGTATTGTCGCTGTTCCATTTGTCAGAATGTTACCCACACAATTGTCTGAATAATTCTCAGTGTATTGCCATCCTTAGTTGATTGTGTCTATTTGTGTATTCGTTTTGTGTTAGTTTGCTGCATTCGCTTATTACGTGGTTTATCGTTTCGTCTCTTGTCAAAGTGTTCTCGTGGGTCTCATATTTTTCATCCTCATGAATCGTCCTGTAGCTGTTTCTCTTCACATTTTTTCTGTTCTCGTCTAATCCTTTGTCTCTTCTGTTTTTTTCTTGTTTCTGTTTCAGTCTCTTACTGTGGTAATTATTCTTTCAGCGTTCTGCATTTATTTTTCTGCATTTATTTTTCTATGCCATTTTTTTTTGTCAGGCTTCTATACAAACTAGCCCTTTTCCCTTTTCTCTCATTTGCACATAGAGTCGGTCAGTACCATCCTTTGGGTGTAGTGCATTGTGTATTGTCATGAGTTTCCTGTTTGTTTTTCTTTTTTTTGGGGGGGGGGTCGAGATGCCTCAGCTCTTCATTGGTCAAGCCTATAAACGACCCGGAATGTCTTACTAATGGTACTATCCATGTGTTTATATATTTTATTAGATTTCTATTACATAGTTTAGTTTTTAAATGTTTTCTTCTTCTTCTTTTGACTGGTGCTACCAGATCAGGCTGTCTATTGGCTTCCTGAGACGAAATGCACCTACATTGATGTTCCTTTTTGTTTTTCTATTCTCTTTTGTAAAACTTAATTATGTTCTACAAAACCAAAAACAAAAACAACAGCCCACCCACCCTTTTTTCTTCTCCTACTTCCCGGTCCTGGATATGACCTTAAACTATATCCAGTAGTGAGGCCCCAGCTTGTAGGCTTTGGGGGAGCGTGGAGCCACCCTTTAATTGCCATTACTCACAGATCTACTCTGACCCGGAGTGGTAGTACCTGTTAGGGTCCCAACTATGGGTTAAATAGAAACCGACTTGAAAACAACAAATATATTCTATTAAAAATATTTTCTTCAAAATTTTTGGATTCGGCATTAAATAACCTGAAAAGGGTTGATATGCCGTAAAACAAAAACAACCAACAATTTTCTTCTAGGGTACTCCTTTCCAGTTTTTCCTTTCATTTCTGTTGCTTTGATGGTATCTGCTCCCAAATATTTGTAGCTATCTTGTTCACCTAATGCCCTCAGCTCTGTTTGGTTGGGTAGTATCATATATTCCGTTGCTTCTAGTTTTCATTTTCTCATGACCAGTAGTGTTTTCCTTGCCAAATTCCATTCAGATATTCTGGCTGAAGATTCTGGTGCTGTTTGTTTGCGGCTCTAGTTTCTTCTGTGCGTTGCAAACAGTTTCAGGTCATCCATGTACATTAGATTGTTTATCCTTTCATTGCATTTTCAATTAAATTGATATTCTTTCCTGGTATTTTCTACATGCTCAAGCATTCTATTATTCATATTTGCAGAATCCTGCCATACACTTTCTTCTAGTCAGGCCATGTCATGGCTAAATTCTTTTTTCTACTTATTTTTACCTCCTTGAGGATCCTTTGGTCTATGTATAAAAGGTCATACGTTTATTTATTTCTTTTTAGGCACGCCCTATTATTATTGGCTCACGAGAAGCTTTCACACAGGTCATTAAGGACCTCTCCATGAAAACAGCATGTGGTGTTCTCTGAAAACTGTATGACAACATGTCTCCCCAGTTTTCCAGTGCTCTCCACATTTTCTGATATCATTTGCAAATGAATTTGCATTATCTCAACAGTCGCTTACCAGCAATTTCTCGCTAAAAGCAGCCATTGGTCTCCACTGAAATTTGAGTGGCAATAAGTATCCCTAAAGTCCCAGTTCTCTTTGCACTTGTCTAGTGGAGGTCTGGTCAGTGCTCTATCCTAGGTCTTTCCATCCTCCTTGGCCCTTCTCGACTATTTGGCATCATTCCCCTGCGAGAGGGCGGTGATTGGGTAATGGGAGGGCATGGGGAGGGAATAGAGAACTTCGAGATATGCATAACGCTTCTTCATGTTTTGTCTCTGCAGCAGTTCGTCCTGTCCGCGCAAGCGGATCAGGAGTATTAGTCTCCGCATTCAAGATAATTCCTTCATATTAAAGCTCTTTACATTATTGTTATTCGTTCTATCTTTACGGTCATTCCTCTGATTCCAATTTCTCTCATTCTTTTTTCAATGTTTTTCGGAATTGTCCCTAGTGCTCTTACTATGATAGGTACTATCTTGATTTATTTTTTTATCTATACTCCGTTTAGATCTCTGGCTAGCATTATGTATTTGTTCCGTTTCTCCTTTTCTTTGTGGTTAGCTGAAAGAGCTATACGATTTGGCTGGACTTTTCCTTCTTGTTAATTATTACGATATCCGGTCCTCTCGCTTGGATGGGTTAATCCGTTTATATACAGTGCCACACAAAATTATTGGATACATTACACTTTTCTTCATAACTTTAACTAGGGTTCAAGATTTTACCTAAGATTTAGTTAGTATAGTCCTATTACTATTCTAATTAATATTTGGGGCAGTAATTACAAAATGAAAGTTTAGAATGCTTATATTAAAGGAAAAATATAAATGAACTAACGCAAAAGTATTGGATACATTGATTTAATATTTGGTTGCATAGCTTTTATTGCGGTTTATTGCGTTCAACAGCTTTCTATAGTTGTCCTACTGAAACATAAGATTGCTATTATGTCCCAACAAATCAGTAGATTTCTTGAGGTTTTTCTCCAAAAGCTCCCTGTATATACGTCCATTCATTCTACCATTGATGATTTCTAGTTCACCAGTACCTTTGGATTAGAAAAAAAAACATACTATAATGGAACCACCGCAAAACTTTACCGTAGGAATGATATTCTTTTTGTTATAGACGGTGCCATTTTTACGCCATACATATGTTGCTGTGTTTCTTCCAAAGATTTCGATTTTCGTTTCGTCTGACCAAATTACCTTGTACCAAAGTTCTTGGGGTTGTTTCCCATATGTTTTAACATAATTCAAACGTGATCTGACATGTTTAAGCTTCAATACTGGGACATTTCTTGGGGACCTTGGTACAAAACCTGCAAGATTGTATACTTGCTCACATTAATCCCAGCTTCGCTAAGGTCGGTTTGAATTTCACCACGAGCAAGAAAAGTTTTTTTGTACCTTTATGCTTACCCACCTTGATTTTGTTCGTTTAATTTCCTTGGCCGACCGCATCTCGGAAGATTTGCAACAGCTTCATCAAGGTTTTTAAACTTTCTAATAACGTTTCCAACTGTACTAAGTGGTTATTAAGTTCCCTTGATATTATTCGATACCCTTTTCATTCTTTGTGCTTATCAATGATTTTTTGACGAATGTCTATTGACAACTCTTTAGTTTTAGGCATTTTTATAAATGAACTGGTTGACTTTGAAGGAGTGAGCCCAAAATGGAAGAATTTTATAAAATTATTTTAATATAAAGCTCTCTGATTGGTCAGTGATTACTCGTTTGCATTATTGCAACACGCTAAGTTAAAGTCATTTATATTTATTTCAAAAAAATAATTTTGCTTTGGTTAATTCATATTTTTCCATAAATATAAACTTTGCAAACTTGGATTTGTAATTACTACTCCAAATATAATTTAGAATAGTAATAGGAATATACTGACCACATTTTAGGCAAAATCTTGAAACCTAATTAAAGTTATGAAGAAAAACTTAATGTATCCAACACTTTTGCGCGGCACTGTATGCCCATGTTCGATAGGATTTTGTGATTCTCGTTGTCAATACTGTTGCTGGCTTATGTTTTTACCATTTGTCATTGCGTTTGAGATGCAGTTGTTTGCATAATTCTCAGCATACTGCTCTTCCCGGTTGGCCGTGCCTGTTATTGTATTGCTTTTGTGCTAGGTTGCTACATTCACTTAATATATGGTTTATCGTTTCGTCTTTTTGTCCACAGAGTCTGCATTTGCAGTTTTATTGTGTTTTGTTTACCTTTGCTTTGATGTGGTTGGTTCTTATCAAGTTATCTTGTGCTGCGGTTATTATAGATTCAATTTCCCGGTTTACGTGTCCTTTTCGCACCTATGTACAAGTGTTTTCGTTATTCTCATCTTTTGTCATCTTTATGAATCTTCTGTGTATTTGTTTCTCTTCCCATGTTCTTTTTCTCGTCTCATTCTTTGTCTCTCTGTTTTCTGTTTTGTTGATATTTTTTCAGGGTCTCTCGCTTCCATAATTATCTTTCCAGTGTTTTGCATTATGTATTTTTCTAGTTCTTTCTTTGGTGTCAGTTAAACACTCTTCTATACATACCAGACCTCTCCCGCCGTCTTTCATTTTCACATAGAGTCGGTCAACATCGTCCTTCAGGTATAGTGCGTTGTGCATGGTCATGAGTTTCCTGGTCTTCTGATCGAGCTGTCTCAGTTCTTCGTCTTCTTTTTCTTCTTCTTCTTCTTCTTCTTCTTCTTCTTATTATTATTATTATTATTATTATTAGGTCCGTTAAATTCACAGTGTTTTAATGTTTCACGCTTTTTTTTTTCACTCAAAGCTAGGGTGCAAAGAGTCAAGTAGACGGAAGGTACTTAGCGTGGAATGTTTGCTGTCCCAAGCAGAATTTACTTCTGGACAACGGTTATGCTGTACTTGATTTCCAAGGAGTTTAACTGTTTTATCAAAATAATCTGAAATTGAGCCACATGCACCTATGATGATTGGCATGATAAAAGTTTTCTTATTCCACAACATAGCAATCTCCTCCCTCAGTTTCTAATAGTTCCGCAGTTCCTCATTGTTTTCCCCTCGAAGTGGATGTCGTTTGGATAAACCGAAACAATGATTTCAAATACTTCATATTTTTGTTCACCAGTTAGTTATCTCTCGGTCATACTAAACAATGAAATTCGAGATAATCTTCACGTCATCATTTTCCACGACCTCTTCTGGATGATGTTGTAACCAGTTGTCTGTCACTTGTATGGCAAACTTTTGGCACAAACTCCAATCGAGATTTGCACATCCTTTGCTATGGCAACGTTTGCCCTCTTTTTAAGCAAGTGTAGAACATGCACAAACAATGTGTGACATTGTTTCAAGAGTTACTCTACACAGCCTGCACTTATCAGAACAAAATGTTTCTATTGATTGCATTAACATTTAATGCCTATTCCTGAGCAGCGAATATAAGATTTCCTGGTTCTCTTTTCAAGTCACCTTTAGACAGAAAATTCCACGTGTCCTCACATTTTAGTGCCGTAATATCTCGCTCAAACTGACCCTGAAGTTTCATTCTTACAACTCAGTCTATGTTTCTGCTCTGATTCTTTTATTCTGTTTTTTATTATTTTTATTATTTATCACTTATCAAGACCCGAAGGCCTCTCGAGGATAAGGGTTAATGAATGTAAGGTGACGGTGTAGTAATAACCTATCGTGTAAATTGGGTAGAATTTGATTATTTATGAGGACAGCTTAACAAGAACTTGTTTACATTAGATTTGAAGGCTACCATGTTGTATACAACCGGGAGGCATGCCAGCAGAACAGTTTTCTAAAGGCGAGCAGTTCTATGAAAGAAGCTTTATTCATGCAATCTGCGTTTACATTTAGACACTGATAAAGAGTGGGGGAATTTTGTATTATTATTATTATTATTATTATTATTATTATTATTATTATTATTATTATTATTATTATTATTATTATTATTGGCTCACAAGTAACTTTCACACAGGTTATCAAAGATCTCTCCTTGAAACCAACATGTGGCGTTCCCTCGGAGCTGAGTGACAGCAAGTCTCCTAAAATTTCCACAACTCTCCGCCTCTTTCGATAATATTTGTAAATAAAGTCGCTTTCCATTGATTTCTCGCTGACAGAGGCCGTTGGTCTCCACTGGTATTTTAGTGGCAATAAGCCTCCCGAAGTTCCCAGTTCTTTTTGAACTTGTACAGCAGAGGTCTTGTCAGCGCTATCTACTTGGTCTCTCTATCCTCATTGACCCTTCTCGGCTATTTGGCATCACTCAATATAGCCGAGAAGGGGCAAGGAGAATGGAAAGACCAAGGAGAGAGCGCTGACTAGACCTCTATTATTATTATTATTATTATTATTATTATTATTATTATTATTATCATTATTATTATTATTAGCGTTCTCTCTCTCTTTCTCTCTCTCTCTCTCCTCATTAGAGAGGAGGAAGAAGTTATTTTTTAAATTTTCTCTATTCTGTGTGGGAGAATTCTGTTTTTATTTTATTTCTTTTCAAGTTGTAAATGTTCGTAGTTCACGTTGGTTTAATTTCACACAGGTCATTATCAACGAATTCTCTTTGGGAATAACATGTGGTATATCATAACATGTGGTATTCCCTGGAGTCTAAGCGACAACAAGTCTCTTTATATCTCCAGTACTAACGACCTCTATTGATAACCTTTACAACAGTCATTTTTCCATTCGTCTTCATTTGGGTGGATATAAACCTCCTCAAAATCCCGATCCTCCTAGCACTCAACCAGTGGAGGTCTTGTTAGTGCTTTCTCCCCTTGGTATTTCTATCCTTCTTGCCTCTTCTCGGTTTTTGGTGTTGTGCCAGATTATGCCGATAGTAACTTTTTGGGGGTGGGGGTTCATCTACAATTATACAGTTTTATTATTATTATTATTATTATTATTATTAATTTTATACAGACATTTCGTTCACAATTATTGGTCAATACATAAAACTCGTGCAATCCTGAGCAATCGCTAGAATCAATTATAACCTTACATGTGGCTCTTTATCTCGTAATTAAAAGAAAAACTAGTTGAGGCGTATCACCTTCAGACCCTTACCCCAACCCTGCTAATCAATAACTTTATCAAGAAAAATAGTTATAATCCCTGCCTCGTAGGATCCCGAGCTACAAATTAAAACGAATTCATTATTGGTTTTCTAATTCGGCCTTTAGATCGCTAGGATCCCCTCGGGCTGTGCTGTGAGGGAAACGAGCGGCTTCGCAACATGAATTTTGTTTAAAATCCAACCGCCATAATTTGGTGGACGTGACAGTTTTCTCGGGTAGGAACTGATTAATACGGCAATAATCTAATAAAGATTAATTCAAATGAGGAAACGTTTTACGAAATTAATCGCACAATTAATCGAGCGTCTTCATAATGAAAGGCCAATAACGATTCTCGTGATTCTAATAATGTCTTTATTATAAAGAAACGCAAATGAAAAGCAAATTGTGTTCATTGATTAATACAAGCAAAGGCCGGCACAAGGCTGGAACACACCAACAATAATCACTATTTAGTAGTTGTCTTCAAAACTAACTTTAAACAAAATCACTTGTGAGACTACATATCCGCACCAAACAAAGTAAGGATATACCGAAAGTTATATGTTGGTCTTTCGTTTTCATATTCTACAAAGTATTCCAAAAGTTATGTCAAATTATTGTTCCTATTTATAATGCCTACCCACGAGGAAAGAGTTAGACACCAGCGTTGTTTTTTAACGTGGAGAAAAGGTACAAAAAATATAAATTGTCTCAATCGTGAAGGAATTCTTCTCCACTGAGAGAGAACTAGAATTTCAACTGTAGCATCTGAAAAACAGATACTACACTTTGAGTTATCAAATCTTTTATATATTAAAATATAAAAAAATACAAAAAGCAATCAAGAACAAATTTAGGCACAATGCCAACTCAAAAAAGGGGTGGGGTGATGTTGGTTGGCCAATCTCATCTTTATTAGAACTTAAACAATTTTTTTCTAAGGTAGCATCTTCTTTTACCATAATATTTTGTTCACCCTTTCGTACTGTATGTGTGTGGGGTGGAGGTCCTCCTTAAACCCAATTTTAAAACATTTTTATTTGCATGTAAAAACAACAACAACAACAACAACAAAAGCAAAAATTATATTTCATTTTCATTTTTTTCGAGGGGTGGGGAAGAAAAATAAACATGCGATTAGTAAGACACTCCCTACCCTGTTCTCATAGATAGACCGCCCGTTTCACTCTGGTTTGTAAAGGAACCAAGATTCTGTGCGCAGCGTTTAGCGGGATGTCCTCTATATGGTAAGGAAAAAAAAAACAGGGGGGAAAAGAAAAATTGGTGGACGATGGGGTGGGGGAATGTTACTGTTTGATTTCTCCTCCAAGATGGGTGAAATTTAGAAGGGGAGGCGAAAAGATTGTGGTTTGGGGGGATTCTTGGAGGATTCTTAATAAGGGGGAAAATGGGGTATTCCCTCGGTTAGCTAAGGTTGTAGAAAAGTTTGACTATATTTATTCGATCCGGCTAAAATCTTGCATAGTGGTTACTAGTATCGAAGATCATCAGGTCGAATAAATCAAAATCGGACAAATTCTGTCGAAAAAATGTTATGCGAATTCTTGCGAACTCTGCAAGGTCAAAGAGAGTTCACGATCAAGGTCAAATACGATGCAGACCTTTATTATTAAGAATATGATTAAGGTAGCTGCTTTGTGTGATAAAGAGAATCGAAGTTATCGCTAAACATGTAACATTCATTTTTCCGTGATCTCTAAACATGATGTACGCGAATAAAATCAATTCGAAGTGAATACACCACGAATGACTTTACTTTCTTAATTTATTTAAAATAATTCGTTTTAAAACAATAAATGTTCATTGCTTAGCGTAAAATAATAGACATGGAAATATTTTTAAATGAATATCACTTTCCGAAATGAATTTATAAAAAAATAATAATACTATTTTGTTCAATAATACAATACAATTTGATTTAGGAGCAATTTATTTTAAAGTGTGTATAATCTGAATTTCTTACCTTAGCGACACTATATTAAACACCAATTACAATCTTTGCTGTTCGGACACCCCTATCTATTAAAAATAGTGGCAGGTGGAAAATGCATGCGAACATGAAATTCGCTTACCACATTATATATATATATATATATATATATATATATATATATATATATATATATATATATATATATGAGAAAATGCGTATATGAAAATTAGGAAGTGTGCCCAAGAAGAAAAGGGGAAAAAGGGAAAAATGCACCACGTGGTCGGTATAAACAAAGTGCAGTTGAAGAAAATTGATTTGCAAAGTCGAAGACGAGAATGGTCAGGTTGTGGCCGACATGTGGAGGAAGGAGAAACGCAAGACAGGCTAGATGGGCATGTAGCAGCGAGAGACATTTTACATGGTGTCTAGACGAGAGCGTAGCCGTAATAAAAACTTTTATTTAAAAAGAAAAAATGCCGACACGGATTTTATATAATTATTTCATCTTTTTTTTTGTTTGTAACTGTAATGTTTCATAGAAACCCATCGCTCGTTAGTGTATTTTTTAAACAGATGATAAAAATACATTCTTTTTGTATTATTCTGTTCTGCAGTGTTGGTATTCGTGTGTAGTTTTAATTGTAATGGTATTTTCAGTGTTCGGCAATAGTCTGTTACTATTGTTGATACAAAATAGTGTGGAAATTTAGACTAAACAGTTAAATTGAAATCATACCGTTATCCATTTTTTCACGATTATATTAATCTAGTTAAGTAGAATGGAAGCGACAAGGAAGCAACGTTTATTATCTTGTATATCATGTAATAAATTGTAAGAGTTTAAAATGTAAAAGAAACCCTTTACTAAATTCATTGTGCTCCTACTTGTTTGAGAGAAGCAGTTTAGTCGGTTAAATGTAATCTTTTGTTGACGGTGAATATATGTAAGCATATTTTTTTAAAAACGAAAAACGCTTTAAAAATTACGTTTCTGAATGCTTGCGATGAGGATTGGTTATTCATATTTTTTGCATCTTTCAGACGCCTCATCATCATTTTCACGTTTCGGTTAATGTAGCCAATGACTTTCTCCAAGTTTATATTGTCGAACTCAATGATTTTTACTGTCAAACTCGGGCATCTGCACTGAATTTCGGACAAAACCTTTATCTAATTAAAAGCGGTAGCATACTCTCGTTCCGTCAGTCATGACTGGATAGAAATCCTAGATAAATTACAATTATATTTACGGTCGGCCACATTGACCATTGAACTTTCAACCTTTTAAGACTATAACTATTGCGTCATGGACCCTTGTAGCTTAAGAAATTGCTGTAAGTACAGGAGAACCCACCATAGTATTATATCGGTAAAATGTATTCATGAAATATAATTAATAAAATAATTTCCTTTTATATTCTCAAGAATTTTTGAGTGTTAAAGATTTGCATCAGAAAAATTAAGTTATTTGCTTATACTGGCCAAAGTTTCACGAGAAAAATCAACTTTATTTTATTATATAGGTGAAATAGTTATTTTTACACTAAACATATATGCGTATTATCATAGAAATAAGATGTATCTATGAAATATAGTTCATCTAACGAATTCATGTAATACTTGTTTTTTTACAGTGTTGTTAGGTGTGTGAATTTATTACCGCGTAAATATTTTGTGTTAAGTAACAGTAAGTTAAGCAACACTCACTCGTTTAATTTCTTGGTGAAGTTTGGTTGTTAATATTTTCTTTTATTTGAAGGTATCATATATTCCGTTTAAAAGCTGCAATAGCAACTATTATGGCTTTGGTATCATTTATGTGTGTGTTTCTATGCTTTATTGGAAGCTACTTATATTTTCAGGTGTTCACTTATGTGATTGTAAAGCGTTCTAAGATAAAAGAATATAAATATATTAAGTTCATTTTTGTGATCACCGTACAAAAATAATGTGCGTGCATAAAGAGCACTTTGTTAAAGTTTTTTTGGTCCGCCAACAAAAGGAGGGTGGGCCTGTTAATTCACCAGTGTCCGTTCGTTCGTTCGTCTGTCCGCACTTTTCTCAATAACTACGCCTTGGAACATTTTGCAGAAACATTAAAGATGATATGAGTAAAAAGTAACAGAACGGATTTTCTGGAAAAAAACCCCGGTTAACCCCCCCCAGTTGTGCTTTTAAAGTTAAAATGGCTAAAATTGACACTTTTGTGCTCATTAAAAAAAAAAAAATTGATGTCTTGGATTTTTATAAAACTTTTTGAAAAGTTGTAAACACTGATTTCTATATACGTTTGTTTGTCTATACGTCGCAATAACTCTTATGTGTGCCCCAGGGACTGTTTTTAGGGCTAAAATTTTCTGTGTATATCTATTTAGCATTTTTGTATGGTGCTGAACTCAAATTTAAATATGTTAAGGCTTTGAGGACTTTTGGGACTAAATGGAGGGAGGCAAATGATGGACTTAGTCATTTCTCTTTTTGCATGGTGCATAACTCAAATTTACATATATTAACGCCTACACCTGCATCGTTTGTTTATTTTCACCAGGATTTGACGTCCCCTGGGGACTTTTGGGGCTAAATGGGGGGGGGAGGCAATGCTAAACTTAGTCATTTTTTATGCCTCGTTAACTGTGCACTAACAGGAGATCATGCATGTTTAACTTGTTTTTCATTGCATTCGACTGTTAATCACTCAAGAACGACACAATGAGAGACAATGTACAAAATAAACGCCGAGAGAAAGTGAGAATAATTTAGACATAGTAAAAGATTAGTCATTTAGTGAACCAATTCTAAATTATGGTACAGAACAATTCAAATTGAATTGTTATACTTACAACCATAACTTAGAAAGATTTTTACATGCATTAGTGTGATTAATAGGGTTATGACAATAGAATATTCTTATTATTTTGACTCTCTAGTATATATCCGACACAGACACAGTTAATCAACCGACAACCACATCATCTATATGCATATAATATGTATACAGATACACACTCGAAAGACAAAAGAACGAAAACAATACGCTGTTGTCTCAGCGCTAGTGATTGAATATATAGGAAGAAAGAATCCAAAGAAACAACTATTGATTGAATAAGCTTTAGTGTAAAAATGTTGCATAACAACCATGTCTCTTACAATGCTGGTATAAAAGTCACCTCTGCGTTTTTGTTTGTGCATAGGAGTGTATAGTTATTTTATCAAATTGGTTATATCAATCGCCTCAATTCCGACAGTGTTTTTATTACATCCGAAATATGCTGAGTTTATCAAATAAATGACAATTTTTTTGTTTATACAATCTAACTTGGATTTTAAGGATACATCAATTATCAGAACAGGTTTTTTTCCTCCTTGCTCTTTTCAGGAACCTGACATCGTTCGGGAGTTTTGTTACTTCAATTGACCGGTTTCACTATTTAGCATTAATACTAAATATTATATAATAATATATTATGCATTTACGTTGTAATCGAGACAAATATTACACATTAAAAATATGAAAGAATCCCATATCTGTGGAATATATTCATCGAGGATTGATAACCAAATATATAAGACACGAAGAAGCGTCGTGGAACGTGTACTACGGGATTGAGGCGGAAGCCAATACTGGTACACGCAGCCTTCACAGTATTTTTCGGGATCTGCGTGAGCACTAGTTTTATTACGGAAACTAGTATGCTCTCGTGTTGCAGACAGTACAGTTGGTGTCGTTCTCAGCTTCGCCCCATACTGAATAGTTCCATATGCTTGCAATCAGGGTTGATAGTGAAATTTTGTGACTAGTGTAGTCGCGGAAGTCTTCAGACAGGTAGTTCTGCTTTTTTTACCCAACAGGAATCGAACGGGAATCCTGGTGTTACGCTTATAGCCCCTACCAAACGCTTAACAATATTGCCCAACAATTCAATGTATCCATCCGAATTGAGTCTGAGTTATATCCTGAATATCTTGAAGGGTATGAGATGTATTTCGCTGGAAACGCACACATATTATCACAGTTTGAAAACAAAACATTCTTATGAGATGCAGGATGACACGCTTCCAGACAATTACGCTGCACTTTATTGTGATAATACCTATTTGAGAGAAGGAGTTTAGTCGGAATAAATATAGCAATTTGTTGACGCAGACAAAATGTAAGCATATTGTTTACGAAAAATGCTTTAGAAATTACGTATCTGAATGTACTAGTGTTCAGAAGAAACAAAGTATCACGGTTAGAGTGGGTGGTTGGCTTTGTAAAGGAGTTTATTCGCTTTTAAAAGGCTGTGTTTTTAAGGAAGTAGTTAATTTTGCGTCTGTTATATGTAAAGTAGAGAAAACGTGTTCATTGAACCTTAATTTATTATGAAATGAAAGAATATAATTAAAAATATTGACACTAAACCTAAAGACAGCGAGTCAAGTACACGACACATTAGCCTTACTTAACACGATCCCCAAAAGGTGTGTTAAAACATTCTTATTCTTAACATAATATGAATGATTAGCACATACGCAGTCGTGAAACAGTTAGAACATAGCTAAAAACCGAACGCCCTCCATATACCAAGTTTTCAATTTTGTCTTCTTAGCACCCCTTTATACCAGATGAAAATGGATTCAAAAATGTTCTCACATGTCTGAATACACTATATACCAAATTTCAAGCTTGTAGAGCAACAACTTGTTGAGCATATATGTTGAGAAGTATCCTCACACACACATTCTCACTTTTATAAATATATAGATTAATCCAGGGGTACGGATGTAACATGATGGCGATGAGACAGCTGTTGGAGCTTGGTAGATAGTACGGGACCTTTTAGATTGGAGATAGTTTTTTGTGATAGATGCAGCAGTTATGATGCAGCAACAACACCCCATGCATGAGCAAATGGTGGTTTTGTAGAGAAACAGGATGCTCTCAAGTGTGAATAGTTTTCTAGCACGATAGATGCAACCAATATCTTTGCACCAGCTTTGACAATACCGCCAATGTATTTGTTCCAAGTAATGCCGCATACGAATATTTAAGCTGAGTAATTTGAACGATGATCTCTCAGATATAATGTTAGAATGTTTCTTGTACAAAGTGGACTGATCAAGTTGTCCCCTTAAAGAATACACTACAGGTTTTTTTAAAAAACTTTATTGAAAAAATCAATTTAGGTAACTTGTTATGTAGTAGAGCATACATCTATTCAATGTAGCCGCATTCAATCCCAATCACCGCCTCGATACGGATCCGAAACTGGAGCATACTTTTTTCGAAAGTGCTGGCAGGAGCTCGGTGAATACTCGGCGGATGGCTGCGATCAGGCTAGCATTGGTAATGTAGGAGGTCATTTTTCTGATGTTCTCGACGTATGATCAAACGAAGTAGTCCAGTGGGTTCAGGAAAAAGGGGACTTGTGGGCCTGCGCCGAGTTCTACTGTCACACCTTAATTCACCATTGGGGTCACCACACTGTTAAACATATCCAGCTACAATTTGGTGTTTACTTTCAATCCGACTTCGAAGATGTGAGCTGGCATAATGTGGTCCTCACTTGAAGCCACACAAAAGATCATAAATGTGACCGGAAGTTTTGTTTTCGTCACCCTGGGTATATCCTTTTTTTCCCTGGCAAGCCAGCGATGTATTTTGGGATGTTGTCAATGTATCTGTTGTTCTAACTTAGATCGGTAGAGGGCACAAGTTGTTCAGTGGCGCACCTCTGATCTCGCTCGTTGAACATTGTGTCATTTTCAGACATGATAGAAGGCGCTTATCGCTCTTGGGATTTGTTCACAACTGGTCAACTAGTAGATGGTATGCAACAAAAATAAAAAATAAAGCCGGTTTTCATCAAACGGAAATGGAATCATGCTGTCTTTTCTATGACGACAATTTCATAGTTCCACTCTGTAATTGTTAAAGAAAGAAGTTCCGTCTTATTAACATTCAATTGTAGTATATTATTTTAAAATAAATACCACATTTAAATTTCTTTATAAACAGACTTCTTTCTCCAAATTTACAACGTGGCAAGGAAGAAGAAAAGGAAAAAAACCAACAAACTGAAGATGGAGTATACTTCTGAAACATATTTGTGATAAATTTTAAACAAGTGAAATATTTGTTTATTTTCCTAATATTACGTTGTATTTGGCTTTCAAGCGCACTTGATGCGTATTTTATTTAATTCAAATTAAAACAACGTTTCTATATGAACTCTCATCCTTGATGTTATTCTCACACAGTTCAAACATTTCAAAATACAACCGCTAGATACAACGTGCGGTTTTTTACCGACTTCTTTCTCCAAATTTACAATACTACACACTGGAAAAAAAGTAGAAAAGGGAAAAAAGAAACAAAACAACACACATACATCCGAAATATATTTGTGATAAAAATCAAACAAGTAAAATATTTGTTTATTTTCCTAATATTACGTTGTATTTCGCTTTCAAGCGCACTTGATACGTATTTTATTTAGTACCACATCTATATTTTGTTGCACACAGGTACTTCCTTTGTTATAGTCACGTTCTTCGCACGTCAGTTTTTATTTTCATTTTTTCTTTTAAATGAAGAGTTGTTATACGCTTGATGATTTACCATCCATACCGTCGCTTTCGCTAAAACTTAAGTCATAATTTCTTTTTTTTATGAATGTCTTTTTCCAACTTCCTATTAAACTTGTTCAGTAACTTCTTTTTATTTTCTTTGGTTTAATTTCTGTATTTTATTTCTAGTTAAAGGCGATACCGTATCGCATTTTCGGTTACCTCCCTTCGTTTTGGTTATTTATTTCTTTATCAAACGTTTGCTATTTTTTTTTTCTATTTTTTTAAAGTTTATCAGTTATTTTTAATATATCAGTTTTAATGTCACGGATCCCATTTCTCAGTAGACACAAGTGTCGAATGCAAAACTTGTGAGTTTTAGTCGCTGAGGCGTGAAATTTTCGACTGACATTTTGCAACGAGAAACGCTTGCATTATTCGACAATAACCCTGGTAAATCTCGATCACACTTGATTGGTGGTAGGAGGTAGGAGGTAGTAGTAGTAGTAGTAGTAGTACAGTTATTATTAGTCGTAAGTATGAGAAACAGGGAGCGTAGTAGAACTGTGTCCCGACCTGACCCCTCCCCACAAGAAAAACATTAGGCAAAACATTTTTCTTCAGATGGAAAAAGAATCCCCTTTTCCGATATTGTTTCAAATATCGGACACATTTATTTCAAGTTGAACCTTTTCCGTTTTTTTTTTCTTTTCTGTTTATGTCGTTTTTGTGACTAAATTATTATTTTCTATGCGAAGTTAACTCCCCGACCAACACTCACACAGATCTCCCACATGTTATATAAACATACACCCACGCTTTCACAAGGAATTTCGTGTAATAAATACACATACGAAGACACACACAGATACACATCGCGAATATATGAACTACATGCACACATTAAACCAACTCTCCACATAGGATCACGTAGTTATGCATACATACATACATACATACATACATACATACATACATGCATATACCTACATCTTACATACATTAGCTATATCATCTTTTTCTAAATGTCGTATTTTGCTACAACAACCTATATATATATATATATATATATATATATATATATATATATTTCCTCATTCAACGTGCGATTGCTATATCCTAATCTCATTAGCCGGGAATCAATATTTCTTTATTAATGTTTCAGTTCTTCAGACGCTACTTCAACCCCATAGATCTACCAGCAGGTTTGGCTACCAAATTATATATATATAATATATATATATATATATATATATATATATATATATATATATATGTATATATATATACCTACCAAGTTAAAAATATCACATGAAAAAACTCATGAATTAAAACGAGGTTATAAAGAGTGCTCAATAAAACAGAGCAAAGTATAATATTTTTTTTATTTATATAGACAAATATAGCAGTCGCTATACGGGACGTGCTAATGTTTCGGACAATTGGCTGGCAGGAATAAAAAAGTCCTCGTCAGGCGACGTAATAAAGCTTATGTGCCACTGAAGGCATCTGATTCTCAAATGGAAGAAATGAAATATATACATATTTTTAATTTATAAAAATAAAATATTTAAATGCTACATTTAAATGGGTGAGGTAGGTTAAGTGAATTTAAGGACTCTGCGCAGAAGGCGATAGGGGAAAAGAGAACGTAAAGAGTTAACTGGATAAAGAGGAGAAATAAAAAGGGAAAGAAAAGGAAAAGGAAAAAGAAAAAGAAAAAAGAAAAGAGAAAAGAGAAATATCACTTATACATAAATAAAAATATTATATATATATATGTACATAATATTTTAATTATATATAAACCTGGCGAATTCTCACGACAATGAAACACGGAATATTCTGTGTAGCTTAATTGCCGTATATATTTTCATAACTCACTATATATATGCATATATATATATATATATATATATACAAAATGTAAGGGTAGTAAGCGAATTCAATGCAAATTTGTTTTTAAAAAGCAAATATTTACTTGTTTGTAAACGATTTTTCGACATAATTAGGTCTTCTTCAGAATAGACACAATTTATCATCTTCATTTTTTCCCACGTGCCACCAAAAAAACAAGATCGCGCGGCGTTAATCAGCGCTGATTTTTATATGTACAAGCCGTGAGATCCGCGAGCTCGAGCGCGGAATATAATATGAAGATTTGTTCTCTTTGTGATAAAAGCGTTGTTTAGATGTAAATTCAAAACGTAAGTTTACTATATCGATTCAACGCAGATTTTGTTGTCAACTTCGTGTCTTCATTTATTACTAAACAATTTCGTCTGTGAACAAGAACGTTTATGGAAATTGGCTCGTTCGGTTCGTCCATCACCAACGCAGAAGTTGCGAAAACTTAAGTAACGGCTAGTCAACTGAAAAGAGGGGATGACTTTCGAAAATATTGGCGAAAAAAGCGACCACTCCCTGTAGAAAAGTGCCCAGTTGAGGTAAAGGAATTATTGTTTTTAGCTAATTTTTCGCTATTTGTAGATCGAAGGGTCGAGGTTCAAAATGATACTAATGTCGTGAAAATCAGTCGGCTTTCTCAAAAGTTTTAGGCAGACATACATACATACATACATACATACATACATACATTAAAACAGACGGGTTAAATTTATAATATAGATTTATTCCCGTTTTATATACGAGTTGTTTGAATAACCACCATATTTAATATATGCACGTTTAACATACCAGCCTGTGTTAAGGTTGAACATTCTCTTGCAAATTTTGCACGTTCTTTAATTATTCCTTATTTGTCCGTCCAATTTTAATACTCTAATCCCATATTTTCATTATCATTCTACCAAAACTGGCCCTGCCATCTCAACTGATCTACATTTATTATTATTCTCTTATTATTCTCTTTTATTATTACAATATTAGCGGGACCTGTGGAAATTCCACAAGGGACTCATTCGCATGTAATATATTGAGGTTGGCATTCTGTAGATGTTTAGTGTAAATGATGATGCCCTGATATTATTGTAGCTTTTTTGTTAAAACTGCAAAAGTATTTATCTAAGCTGGCACGAACGCCCGGAAAAGCCTGATCGTAATATACGCTTAAATATGTTTTTTAATTCTTGCAGATTTCGTATATATTATTATAGAGTAAATGTTCTATGGATTTTTATATATCATAAAGTTGCGATTTTAAAAATAAAAAAATATATCAATATGCCTGGGGTGTATTAGCTTGAATCGAAATCGAAATAAAAATCTATGACAAAAATAAATGTATATATATATATATATATATATATATATATATATTCATATATATATATATATTCATATATATATATTCATATATATATATTCATATATATATATATATATATATATATATATATATAACTTGCAGATTTCGTATATATTATTATATAGTTGATGTTCTATCGATTTTTATATATTATAAAGTTGCGATTTAAAAAAAAATATATCAACATGCCTTGGGTGTATTAGCTTAAATCAAAATCGAAATAAAAATCTATGACAAAAATAAATGTATATATATATATATATATATATATATATATCCATATATATATTTATACGTATATATATATATATTCATATATGTATTCATATATATATTCATATATATATTTGTATATTGAGTATATTTAGGCAGCATATTGTCCTTTATCATATATTGTTAAACAGCACAGCATTTTCTTGTTTGACAATTTTCCGTTTTATTTTTTCCAGTTTTCGAATAATCCTTCTTATGTTATATGTAAAATGGTGTAAAAGTGTTCCGTAGTCTGCGAGTTCGAAAACTGGAAAAAATAAAACGGAAAATTGTCAAAGAAGAAAATGCTGTGCTGTTTAACAATATTTGTATATATTTATATATTCATAAATTTATATATTAATAAATTTATATATATATATATATATATATATATATATATATATATATATATATATATATATATATATAACTTGAGTTCCTTCAGCAATAATCGAAACCGAAACCAAAACGTATGAAGCATTCTTATTAAATTTATTTATGACAAGAACTGGAAGTACATAACAATTAAACGCAACGGATGTAAGCGTGACACAGAAAATAACACGCTATCGTATTAATATATAGATATCTCATTTATATTCACGTATTAGCTAGTATTTTATATTTTCTTGACTCAGGTGCATTAGTTTTTCTAATGAATTTCATAAGTATGTATCAAAGAAAATTAGTGAAATTATTTTACCGAAATCGAACACGATATGATAAGCGTGCTATTATTACATCTTGTTATTTATAATATATTTTGTCGATTAACATTAAATAGTAAGCACTTTTCGTTACTTCGTATGCTGAATCAAAAATTATCATTTGTTATGAAACAGAAAATCCCTCACCTCCAAACAATCATTTAACATTCAAAATAAAAAGTATATATTTAACGTGACATATTAAACTGAAACTGAAACTCCAAACTAAAAATTTACATAACAAATCTGAATGTGACATGCCAAATTGAAACGTGACATCTAAAACTGAAGCATGACATACCAAACAGACATAAAACTGAAGCTGACATTTAAAACTAACAATTATACATGCCAAACTTGAAAGTGCCATATTAAATTGAAACTTAACATCTAAATCTAAAGCATGGCTTACTAAACAGAAATAAAAAAAATGAAACTTACGTGTAAAACTAAAAATTGACATACCAAACTTGAACGTGACATACCAAATTGAAACGTAACAAATAAAATATAAGCATGATATACTAAACAGACATAAAAACTGAAACTGTCATCCAAAACTAAATTCCAGCATAATACACTAAAGCATGACATACTAAATGTCAACATTAGCATACTAATATGAAACATGATATGAACTAAAACATAACATACTCAAATAAAGATTTGCAGATCAAGTTAAAGCAACACATCCCATATAGGAAAGTCGCAGACAAAATTGAAGCGTCACAAACCAAACTGAATATAAAAGACTAAACTCTAGTGTGACATACCAAACTGGATTATAGCTTACCTAACTAAAGCGTAGCGTAAAAGAACATACAAAACGGGAACGTGACACAACAATCTGAAGACACAGCACACAAAAGCCTAACGTAACAAACAAACATTTCACATAACAAACTTGATTTTTGTATAAACAACTGAAACTTTATATACCAAACTGACGCCCGACATTATCAACTAAGCCATGACATACATAATCTGAAGCATAACATACCAAATTAAAGCTTTGCAGATGAAACTAAAGCATGATAAAATAAGCTGAAGTGTAGCCGACCAATACTAAAGCATGATGCATTAATTTGAAGCATTGCAGATCAAATTTAAATATGATTGAACAAACTTAAACATAAGATACCAAATAAAATAAAACTCACATTCAAAACTAATGCTTGACATGAAATAACTAACTCAACTAATACATACAGAGCTGAAGTCTGGCATAACAACTACTCATGACAAACTAAACTGAATATACCTAACTGGAGCATGACATACAAAACTAAATCTTTAAATACTAAACTGAAACGTGACAGAAACTAAGGCATAATATACCAAACTAAAGCTTTGCAGACAAAGACAAAGCTAAAGCATTACATAATAAACTGAATTGTCGCAGATCAAACTGAAACGCGGCACACTAAACTTAAGCAAATTAAACTGGAGTATGATAAAACAAACAGGCGTATTACTTACCAAACTTAACTGTTATATAACAAATTCAAGCCTGACATACCAAAGTGAAACGTGACATACCAAACTGAAGCTTGATATACTAAACAGGAACGTTACAAACCAAATCAAAATTTGACCTAAAAACTGAAGCCTGGCATAACATAGAAAAGTGTGACACACCAAGCTGAAGCGTGGCACACAAAATTAACGTATGCCAGATCAAACTGTAGTGTAATTAAACTAACAAGAATAGCATTAACCAAACTGGAGTGTGACATACCACACTGAAGGTAGGAAAACTAAACTGAAGAGCGACCTACCTAACCAGAGCTTGTCAGTTCAACCTGAAGTGTTACATACTTAACTGAAACGTGACATACTAAACTGAAGCGTGACATACTTAACTGTAGCGTGACATACTTAACTAAAACGCGACATACTTAACTTAAACTGACATACTTAACTGAAACGTGATATCTTTAACTGAAACGTGACATAACTGAAACGTGACATAACTGAAGCGTGACATAACTGAAGCGTGACATATTTAACTTAAACGTAACATATTTAACTGAAACGTGACATACATAACTGAAGTGTGACATATTTAACTGAAACGTGACATGCATCACTGAAGCGTGACATATTTAACTGAAGCGTTACATACCTAACTGTAGTTTGACAGAACACGCAGCTTCGTGATTAATAAAACTGTAACTTGACAAACCGAAGTGTAGCAGACCAAACCGAAGCGTAACAGACCAAACCGAAGCGTGACAAACCAAATCCAATCTTCATCGACAAAATTAAATCATGAGTGACAAACAAGAATAACGATCAAATGGAGAAAAAACTGATGAAATGTATATGTATTTAAAGATACGATAACCCATAAGATACAGAAGAGTGGAGAAAGTAGAAGAGAGAGTGATTGGGTCAAAAAATAGAGTGAGAGTAAGGGGAAGGAAAGAGTTGTGTGGAATGAAGGAAGAAGAGAGGACAGAAAGAGAAGGGTAGTAGAGAAGGAGAGGGGACGGAAAGAGAAAGGTAGAGGAAGGAGTAAGAATGCGAGAATAGGGATCTGTAGAGGGGGTGAGAGAGTGTGTGAGAAGAAGTGAGAGGAGAATGAGAGAAAGGGGGAGAGGATGAGTGCTTTAAAACTTCGATCAAAACGAAGCCTCTATCTTTGTTCACGTCTGTAAAGATAACGGACGAAAATGTACCACCCTTCAAGGCGCAGCTTTAAGCGGACCACAAGTCTTTTTTGTGTGTTTCTCATTTGGAATTTTCTCGTCTTCGAGAAATATGTTTACATATCGTCATACATCTCTGTTGATCAAGCAGATGGAATTACCACATCCACAGAGATAATTATTCACAACTAGATACGTTAAAAAATAGCTGATGTGTATATTTTCCCCATGAAAAACTAAAAAGACCGAACAACACAAATAGGAATATCGTCTACGATTTGTTGTTGCAAAACATATGCGGACATAAAGGCGCCTCTTGTTTTGATCACATTTGATAGCCTTATTTACAACCGCTAACGAAATCAAGAAAACACTGGTTCGCATTAGAGAGAAAGAGATATCATAATAGACGGTATGAATAGCTTAAACGAAATTTAGACTTAAACCATTAAACGACTCATTTGTACGCAGTGATTTGGGTCGTGCGACTGCGATATTATAATGACTAGCCTTGGTGCCCGAGTGTTTGGAGGTGTGTGTTGAGCAAAAATAAATAAATAAATAAAAGTGATAGTAGGCAGGCTGACTCGAACCCGTACCGCAAACGCGGAAAAGAATGTGAAAAAAAAAAAACGTGCCGTTTTTGCTGTTGCGCTCATCGGCTAACCGGAACTGGCGTAGATTTTAATTAAAGCTAGACAATCGAAAAGAGGTAATGACTTTTGAAAATATAAGCGAAAAAAAGCGACCTTGTTGAGGGTGAAGGCATTAATGTTTTTCGCCAATTTTTCGATATTTGTCGTCCGAAGGGTCGCCCCAAAGACTACACTGATCTCGTGAAACTCTGTCGCCTCTGTCGAAAGTTTTAGGCAGATATACATCCATACATACGTACATACACACATACCTATATACATACATACATACATACATACATACATACATACACACGTTTAAACAGAGAAATGATATGTATATTTTAGAAGATGACGATAGCAATGATGATCAT
Organism: Euprymna scolopes; assembly: GCF_053919585.1. Lineage (NCBI taxonomy): Eukaryota > Metazoa > Mollusca > Cephalopoda > Sepiida > Sepiolidae > Euprymna > Euprymna scolopes. The sequence goes on along the minus strand of NC_136486.1, from coordinate 36,143,823 downwards.
GCTAACGTTCATTTGGGAAATGTTTTGAAGTTTTTTTTCATTTTTATAAAGGAATCACCACCTATTAAGGCTAGAAGTCACTCGAGGATGGATCGATTCGTGTACGGTAGTCAATGTAACAATATCGTAGTTATTGTAAGTAGTGGAAATTTGGTAAACCTTAAACGTGAGAGATCGCGTATGTAACGTAGTTTTAAATAAGAAGAAAAAGAAAGAAATTGGCTCGTGATTTCTTACTTCTTTTAATAATAACAAATGCATCTTAACGTGTTCTAAAAACACTTTAATCTGTTTATTCAACTTCTAATGATGCTTCTAAAAGCTTAAATATCACATGTTGTACTTTTAAAGCAAACACGCGCTAAAAAAAGCTCAAAGAGATGAGTTGGATCACACCTCGTGCGTTTAACAACAACAAAAACAATAAAGGCATGGTTTGGACATGATGACCCAAGAGTTTTACTTGCACAAAATATGCAATAAAGCCTTTTCGTTTTCTTAAGATGGTCCTGATATGGTCTGAAATTAATAAGAAATATTTCAACTCAGGCCTCATCAATAACTTGTTCACATTAGACTTGAGAACGATCATAATGTAGTCAGCAGGAAAGCAGGGAAATGAAAGAGAGTTCCACAGGCGTGCAGTTCTAAGAAAGAAGCTTTTGTCATGTAATCTAAGTTTAAGTTTAGGGATAGATGAAGAGTGGGGGGGAATTATTGATAGTAGCTTCAGCTAGATGAGTGTTTTTCATGAAAGTTTTGCAAGGCGACACATAGATTGAAGCTCAGTCGAACACTTGCCATGAAAATAACGATAAAGCATAGACAGGCTCGCAACATTTCTTCTGTGAGAAAGAGGTTGCAATGAAGAGAAAAGCGCATCCCCCACTAGACTACGAAATCTATTTTGAATTTTGCCAAGGCAGGATAAGATGTTGCTTGCAACTCCTGCCCAAATGAGGCAACAGTACTCCATCCTAGCAGTAAGATAATTACTGGAGAGGTAGAATGATGCTACCATGTTTCTGGCAAACAGGAGAGCGCAGCAACATTCGTATTCTATTGAGAATATTCGTTTTATTCCTTTAGTATCTGGTATCGGAATCCAGTATCCCTGGTTCTACCAGATCATGCTTTCTGTATACCGACTTCTTAATTTAAAATACAACAAACACCAAAGTTACTGTGTTTTCCTTTAACTTCGTAAAACTCAATCATGTTCTGCAAATCAAAAACAAAGGAAAATCTTTTTCTGTACAAAACAATCAAACCAAAGCAAACATTATAATTAAATAGATATAACAAAAAATTTGAATATAAAACTTAAATCTTAAAAAGATATTTTTGTATAAAATCATATTATTCGGCATTAAATTAGCCAAAACCAAACCAAACACCATGAATAAATATTTGGAGATATAAAAAAAATTTTAAAGCATAACATCTTTCTAAAAATTACGAGATACGGCGTTAAAAATCCCATAAAAGTTTATATGCCGTTAAATAAATCACATTTTGGCTGGTACATCTGCTACTAGTCTCTCGCTCCTAGACAAGGTTCAAAAGAGAGTCGCCAATCTGATAGGCCCTGAACCGGCATCTAAGCTTCAGCCTCTGCCCCATCGATGAAACGTTGCATCCCTCTGCCTGTTCTACAAGTATTTTAATGGTGAATGATCTGGCGAACTGCAGACACTTGTGCCCCCACGACGTAGACACCCTCGACAAACCCGACAGGCAGCTAAATCCCACCCCACACAGTATAGATCCCTAGATGTAAAAGATCTTTCTACTTCAGTAGTTTCTTCCCCAGAACCACTAGACTCTGGAATTCCATTCCAGGTCACTGCTTCCCCAACTGTACTGACATGCAGAAGTTCAAGTGTAACGTGAACCGACATCTTGCTGCCCAAATCCCAACATAGTGCCCTAGTATTTGTTGCCCCTGATAGTAGCCCCCTACACCAAAGTGGCAATGTGCCTTGTTTGGGGTGAAAATTTAATAAAAAACAACAACAAAAAAACAACAAAAAACAACCATAACTCTGGAATTTTATATATGAGACATTCTCCATCAGCAACGAAGATACATACATAATGTTGAATCTAAAAGATCACGCCAATTTTTCAATCGTTTTTTTATCTCCTCGTGCTTTTGTGTTGTTATATATGAAGCCTGTGAACTCTTCTTAAAGTGTAAGAAGAATCATACTGAATAAATAAAACAAAGAAAAAGATCAAAATCACGTTCATATAAGTTCACCATAACCTGTGCAACAGTAAAGATCATATCGGTAACACCACAATGTGGTTGAAAACTGCATAGGGATTAAGCTGGGAAGAACTAATGTAGTTAAAAGAGTATTAAAAATAATTTCTTCTTGATACAGAATTAGTGTTTTTCAAAATCTATAATTACCAGAAAAGTTGATTGTAGGATATCAGAAATCTTGGGGCGTTTTATTGGTTTTTGTTTGTTTGTTTGTTTGTTTGTTTGTTTGTTTGTTTGTTTTCCACCCCAAACAAAACACTGTGCCACTTTGAAATAAAGGGCTGATATTTGGGATCAAACTTGCATGTGTATTACGTAGGGAGCTGAGCAGCGAGACGTCTTTTCATATTACACATGAACTTCGGCATATCAGTAGAGTAAGAGAAAAAAAGGACACGGAAGGGAATTCCAACGTCTAGCAGTTTAAGGAAAAAAAACTATTTGAGTATAAGATTTTCTTGAAGCCAAGTATATCAACAATGTGATGGAATAATTTTTCTACTTTTTGGGTTAGTCAAGAGTATTTAAGTTGAGGAGATACAAATGCTTTGAGTTCTTCGGAGCACGTTCCTTTGTGTTTTTTAATGGCGATTCACTTCAAAATACACATAATTTTGAGCTTTATGAGGTACATATACTTATAGTTTGAATTATTAAATACAATGAACTAGCTATTTTGTCAAAGTTTAGTTCAATATAATATTCGTACCGTTACAATAATTATACGTTGGTGTGAAACAAATCTAGACTTGTTGAATATCCACCATATCAATTCGTTACAGATTCTCAGAAGGTCTTCAATATTACCCTTTGTAGCCCTGATGTAATGTCGGTGTGATGCAGCATGGAAGGGTCATGAATTCGGGAATGTTTCTGTCGAACTCAGGAATTGGAACGAATGGGTAGTATACTCTCGATTCGTCAGCCATGATTGGATAGTGGTCCTACGTAATTCGCAATTGTATTTTTGGTGTGATACTTTCTGAATAAATAGAGTGATCCAACCATTGTTTCAATGACCTAATTATCTCATTTACTAACCGCACATGTCAAATTATGGTTGAGTGTTCGTTAATGGAATCAAATGAATACGAGCTAATACAGCTCAGAAAGAAGAGTTCGACACACAGCTCGTGTGTTTAACAACAACAACAACAACAACAACAACGATAACAACAACGATAACAACAACAACAACAACAACAACAGCAGCAGCAGCAACAGCAGCAGCAGCAGGCTTTGGGCATAACAACACAAAGATTTTACTTGCAAGAAAAAAAAACAATCAATAGAACTCTTTCGATCTCTGAAGGTGAACGTTGTATCGCCTGAAATCAATCAGAAATATTTCAACTTAAAAAGAAAAAGAAAAAGAAAGAAATTGGATCGTGATTTTTTTACTTCTTCTAATAATAACAAAATGCATCTTCACGTGTTCTAAAAACAGTTTTATCTGTTTATTCAACGATTTAAAAAAAGAATTCTAATGATGCTTCCAAGGGATTTACTCCCACAATTTGTACATTTAAAACGTATACGCGCTAAAAAAGCTTACAGAGAAGAGTTTAATCCTGCGTTTAACAACAACAACAACAACAACAACAACAACAGCAGCACACTTTAGACATAACAACACAAAAAACAAGCAAGCAACAGAACCCTTTCACTCTCTTCAGATGAAGCTGATATAGGCTGAAATTAATAAAAAATATTTCAACTTAAACAAAAAAGAACTTAAGCGTGTCAAAAAGACGGCTGCCAGAGATTACAATGCATTATACAAATTTTTAATATCTTGATAACTACTTATTTCAGCAAAATTTCAATTTCTTTTAAAAATAATGAATAATGCAGATTACCATGTTCTAAAAAGTTATATCTGTTTATTCAACGTTTATATTTATACTTCAATGAATTTAGTTTTTTTGTATTCAACGTTTATATTTATACTTCTATGAATTGAGTTTTTTTGTATATATATATATATATATATATATATATGTGTGTGTGTGTGCGTGTGTGTGTGTGTGTGTATTAAAAACTCTTTTTCTATTTATTTACAAATAAAAAACAACTTTGTTATATATAGGCCGTGGAATTGCATTCATCTGCAAAAGATCTAGCCAATTTGTATATTCTTTTTCAGATTCATTTTAATTAATTCCCAACTAGGTTTTTTCCGTTTTCTTATAGGATGATCGTCTTTGGCCTACTATTACGTGTAATTATATTAATGCAGATATTCAACATTTGCGTAAAAAGCTTATAGTAACCAAAAACCTATTTCTATATACATTTATGTATGCGTATGTATAGCTGTTTAAAAAGATTGCCAACCAAACTCCTCTCTCAGTTTTTGATGTACATATATGAAACTTAATATATAGGGTATTCGAACCCTTGCGAAATTTTATATTTTAGTTTTAGCTGGGAGAATCGGTGCAAAATATAAAAATTAAAAAAAAAGGATTTGTCAGATGAAGGTCGAATGATGGCATTACGGATATGCATGCATAGCTTAGTTCATATTTTAATTTTTAGCCTTTCAGCAAACATGTCTTCAGAGCTCAGCTATTAACGTCAAAGGAAAAAGTAAATCGTAAGCTCAAAGTGTTGGTAAATGGTTCACACGTATATATATATATATATATATATATATATATATATATATATATATATATTTCTACATTTCTACATTTATATATATACATATATATATTTCTACATTTATATATATATACACACACATTTGTACATTTATATATATATATACACATTTCTACATTTATATATATATATATATACAAATTCTACACTTATATATATACACATTTGTACATATATATATATATATATATATATATATATATATATATAGAAATACATATACATAGATGTATAAATATAAATGCACATTCACAGTCGGTAAAGTGGACTACATATACAAACTAATATGAAACGACAAAACTTTGACCCAACGAATCGTTTAATTATTATAAAAATTCGATAAATTGCTATGCATACATTCTTACAGGAAATTTAAGATTTATGCCAACACTTATATAAACTATTTCCGTTAATTAATGTCGTAGATATTCTCTTACTGCATGTGCAGCGCATCTAATGTAGAGAAACCTTATATCAAAAATAAGGTACTCAATAAACATTAACCTCGATTTTCGTCATAGGAATCTATTTGAAAACGTCGTTAAGGCATTTGAATAAACAACCTTATTGTGGCAAATATACGTGTCATATTTCACAAGCAACACGCACATGATCATTTCCATTTACTATATTTGCAAAATAAACGCATGTGCAGATATTTTGATTCATATAACGAAAAAAAAGTGTTATATATATATTTTTTAAACACTAATCTACGGACACGCGTGTTTCGGAGCCCTACTCCTCATTAGCGTAGCTTGACTGTAGGTGGGATTCGAACGTTGGACCTTATGTATTTCGGTCCAGCGCTCTAATCCATAACGCTATGATGCCATAGATATTTTACTGCTTCGTTTTATCGTTCATCTGTTTACGTGGTTTTGTTGATTTTTTAAACGATATGAAGGTTAATGTTTCCGCCTCGGAGAAACATATATATATATATATATATATATATATATATATATATATATATATATATATATATATATATATATATATATATATGGTTCTCCGAGGCTAACTAAGCCATATATACCCTGCTGTATGAATCGAACCGGAAGTTCAGTTTTATCAACAAAACAGGTTCGCACTAACGGTTAAAAATATATTTATTTTATTTAATATTTTAATAATTCGCGAGGTAAATTTATTTTAATAACAATAACATCCCTCGATCTAAAGATGGGTCGTCTGAAAATTTCAAATAAATTGGTAACGTACAAATATGTTTTATTCACTTGTAACAAACGAAGAATTACATTTATATATATATATATATATATATATATATATATATATATATATATATATATATATATACTTCAGAATAAAATTATGCAACAATCAGCTTGTATGGAAACCTATTATTATAAGATTTACAAGATATTACTGACAGTAATATTCTATAATTAATAAATAAGAATAGCTCAATATACAAGATAGAGCAAATAAATCAAATTTTAGTCATTCAATGAATTTTAAAAAAATATTACCTGAAATATTTGAGTTTCAGATCCAAAGAATTTTTATTATTTTATGTAACACAAAGAATACATTAGATATATTTTAAATCCTTATCCTATAGGATTTCAATGTCTTCCATCTCTTCTGAGGAGAAAATATGAGCAAATAGTTATAATGTTTTACACCTTATTTGCTAAAGTCAGTGAGACATGGAAAATCATAATTAAAAATTGATTGAGTAATTAAACGTTCTAGAGTAAGGGAAGTTAAAAAAAAGAATATAAAAGTTAACATCCAAATTGCATAGTAAAATCTAAGTGAATGTCATTGAAAGCAGTGTGGTAAAAAGATCCAAACTGTATGTGGAGTAATCCGCATCACAATGTACTGATCCGAAAATGCCTTATTCGGATCATTACATTGTGATGTGGATTACATCGAAATTTGTGTAAGAAAGTTCCATATAGTCGTTGTCGGCTATTTGTTTTTTGTTATTTTTTCTTTTGCAAGTACTTTCAACTCATTTTATTCGGTCGTCTTCAAGCACTTTTGATTACTGTTTCGTTTAGGATTTAGATGCTTTTCTATGCTTTAGTTCAAATTACATTTAAATTACTTAAAATAGTGAAGCGTCCTGTGTTTAAAAATTATGTTTTTAACGTGTTAAAAACGTAGCTAAAATATATTACAATGGTTTAAAAGTGTGATATACAAAAATGTATGTAAGTTAATTTTTTTTAATTTAATTAATTCATAAACTTACATTACAGCACACACACATACATATGAAACTATATGTGCATATATATATATATATATATATAGATAGGTAGATACATACATACATACATA